>NW_020705484.1:0-1725 GCF_002925995.2 Terrapene triunguis
TCTCGGACAGATCCCAGGCAAACTCCCTCTGTTAGCCTCTGCTGTTCACCGCTCAGCTGGTTCGCTGCTGACTGCCCTTATATACCAATCAGGCCCACTCAAGTTGAGGGAGTGAGGCCAAGCCTCTATCCCATATTCTATAACAGGGGTTCTCAAACTTCACTGTACAGCAACCTCCTTCTGACAACAAAAATTACTAAATGACCCCAGGAGTGGGACCGAAGCCTGAGCCCCCCTGGCGGGGGAACCCAAAGCCAAAGCCCAAGTCCCACTGCCCTGGTGGGGGGTGGGGGGGAACGAGGGGGGCAAAGCCAAAGCCCAAAGGCTTCAGCCTCAGGCAGGGGCGTGTAACCTGAGCCCCGCTGCCCCGGGCGTGGGCTTCAGTCCCAGGCGGTGGGGGTCGGGCTTTGGCTTTAGCCCCAAACTCCAGCAAGTCTAAGCCAGCCCTGGCGACCCCATTAAAACAGGGTTGTGACCCACTTTGGGGTCCCAATCGACAGTTTGAGAACCCCTGTTCTATAACAACCTTACCTGGGTTACTAGTGTAGGAAGAAGCAGGAAGCGAATGCACAAGAATGAGCCAATATTTGAATACAAGTGTTTTTTATATTAAAGGGGAGGGGGGAAATGCTAACAAACTTTATTTAAATACTTCCCCTAAACATAACCCTAATTAACTCTATATAATAATAAAAATATACAAACCATTATATGGCACTTTCCATCAGTAAGTAGATCTCAAAGTACTTTACAAAAGAGGCTGGTGTCATTACTCCCATTTTACAGATGGGAAACTAAGGTACAGGGAGGTGAAATGACTCACCAAAGGCCACCTAGCAGGCCAGTGGTTGAGCCAGGAATAGAACTTAGGCCTCCTGCACCCCAGTCCCGTGTTCTATCCACTAGGCACACTGCCTCCCCTACTATCTGTATTTTAGTATATTTAAATTCATAGTAGGATGACTAAGCTGTCTCTTCATTTCAATACTATTGTGTTGGTATATCCTTCAACTACTGGACTCAGTTGAGTGTGGTAATGAACTGAGTTCACTGGGATTTCTGGGCACACAGACTTCATAGGATCAAGCCCACATTTTGGATTTCTGTGGAGGCTCTTATCTGGGAAGACTATAGCAGGAGTATCTCTTGCCCTACTTTCTTGGGAAAGAAAGAAACAGGTCAGAGGAGAAAGTGCTGCCCCCAGAGGCACTTCTCCACTCAATAGGAGGGAATTAGATGGGCTGTACGCTAATCCCAGTCCTCTGTGCCTCTCTTCACACAGTTTCTAGCTTCTTTGCTGTTATTAACTTATGTGCAAAGCCTTATGACTCATTTTGATGTAACATAATTTAAAAAAAAAAAAACTTTTTGGCAACATTTAATGAAACAAAACAAAAATCATAGCCTAACAACTCATATAACTGTGATAATGAGACAATCCCACATTCAGCAATGCTTCCCTGCCTGCTAGAAGTATTACACAGAGGAAAGGCAAACCACACCTATCATACAATTTATATTTTGAAAGCTTGTGCCAATACCTTCAGGCTGCTGTTTTCTTTTACTGTCAATCCACATGAGCTTTGCAAAAACTCTATTTTCTTATTTCTTTAAGTCATTAAAAAGAAAAAAGAGAATGCATAAGAATACCTCCAAAAACCTTAAAACACACAACAGCGATTAGAATCAATAGCAATTTTGTCTTTTGAAATATAGTTTTATAAT
>NW_020705485.1:0-2000 GCF_002925995.2 Terrapene triunguis
CACTGAGGATTACCTAAAGAAACTACACCATCTGCTAAAAAAACTCCCTGACAAAGCACAGGAACAAATCTGTACAGATACATGCCTAGAACCCCGACCAGGGACATTCTATTTGCTACCCAAGATCCATAAACCTGGAAATCCTGGACGCCCCATCATCTCAGGCATTGGCACCCTAACATCAGGCTTGTCTGGTTATGTGGACTCTCTCCTCAGACCCTACGCTACCAGCACGCCCAGCTATCTTCGAGATACTACTGACTTCCTGAGGAAACTACAATCCATCGGTGATCTTCCAGAAAACACCATCCTGGCCACTATGGACGTAGAAGCCCTCTACACCAATATTCCACACAAAGATGGACTACAAGCTATCAGGAACAGTATCCCCGATAATGTCACAGCTAACCTGGTGGCTGAACTCTGTGACTTTGTCCTCACCCACAACTATTTCACATTTGGGGACAATATATACCTTCAAGTCAGCGGCACTGCTATGGGTACCCGCATGGCCCCACAGTATGCCAACATTTTTATGGCGGACTTAGAACAACGCTTCCTTAGCTCTCGTCCCCTAACGCCCCTACTCTACTTGCGCTACATTGATGACATCTTCATCATCTGGACCCATGGAAAAGAAGCCCTTGAGGAATTCCACCATGATTTCAATAATTTCCATCCTACCATCAACCTCAGCCTAGATCAATCCACACAAGCGGTCCATTTCCTGGACACTACTGTGCTAATAAGCGATGGTCACATAAATACCACCCTGTACCGGAAACCTACTGACCGCTACACTTACCTACATGCCTCCAGCTTCCATCCAGGACACACCACACGATCCATTGTCTACAGCCAAGCTCTAAGATATAACCGCATTTGCTCCAATCCCTCAGATAGAGACAAGCACCTACAAGATCTCTATCAAGCATTCTTAAAACTACAATACCCACCTGCTGAAGTGAAAAAACAGATTGACAGAGCCAGACGAGTACCCAGAAGTCACCTCCTACAAGACAGGGCCAACAAAGAAAATAACAGAACACCACTAGCTGTCACCTTCAGCCCCCAACTAAAACCTCTCCAGCGCATCATTAGAGATCTACAACCTATCCTGAAAGATGATCCTTTACTCTCACAGATCTTGGGAGACAGACCTGTCCTTGCTTACAGACAACCCCCCAACCTAAAGCAAATACTCACCAGCAACCACACATCACTGAACAAAAACACTGACCCAGGAACCTATCCTTGTAACAAAGCCCGATGCCAACTCTGTCCACATATCTATTCAAGTGACACCATCATAGGGCCTAATCACATCAGCCATACCATCAGGGGCTCGTTCACCTGCACATCTACCAATGTGATATATGCCATCATGTGCCAGCAATGCCCCTCTGCCATGTACATTGGCCAAACCGGACAGTCTCTACGCAAAAGAATTAATGGACACAAATCTGACATCAGGAATCATAATACTCAAAAACCAGTGGGAGAACACTTTAACCTGTCTGGCCATTCTATGACAGACCTGCGGGTGGCTATCTTAAAACAGAAAAACTTCAAAAACAGACTCCAACGAGAGACTGCTGAGCTGGAATTGATATGCAAACTAGACACAATGAACTCAGGGCTAAACAGGGATTGGGAATGGCTGAGCCATTACAAACATTGAATCTATCTCCCCTTGTAAGTATTCTCACACTTGCTTCTTATCAAAGTGTCTGTACTTGGCTAACTTGATTATCACTTCAAAAGTTTTTTTCTCTTACTTAATTGGCCTCTCAGAGTTGGTAAGACAACTCCCACCTGTTCATGCTCTCTGTATGTGTGTATATATATCTCCTCGATATGTTTCACTCAATATGCATCCGAAGAAGTGGGTTGTAGCCCACGAAAGCTTATGCTCTAATAAATTTGTTAGTCTCTAAGGTGCCACAAGTACTCCTGTTCTTTTTGCGGATACAGACTAACACGGCTGCTACTCTGAAACC
>NW_020705486.1:0-1063 GCF_002925995.2 Terrapene triunguis
CTGTTCTTTTTGCGGATACAGACTAACACGGCTGCTACTCTGAAACCTGTCATTATGCAAGGCACTGCATTTAGCCGTATGGAGTGGAAATCCATCAACTTCATGAAAAAACTCGTACAGATACAGACAGACATCATCTTCCTTTCCAAATGCAAGCAGATGGACATCATACCAAAAGGACTAAAGGTAAAAAATCCATTACAATCTACATATCACACAGACTATGCTGAGAGACTGTGTCACACGCTGTCAAAGAAACTGCGAAACCACCTGATCAGCATCCTATACAACAAACAGGGAAAGATTAAGAATGAGCTCTCAAAACTGGATACTCTCATAAGAAACCAACCTTCCACACAAACTTCCTCATGGATAGACTTTACAAAAACTAGACAAGCCATTTACAAGACAAACTTTGCCTCTCTACAAAGGAAAAAGGACACTAAACTATCTAAACTGCTACATGCCACAAGGAGCCATAACAGTAGTTCCCTTAACCCACCCAGCAATATTGTTAACCTTTCCAGCTATACTCTTAGCCCAGCAGAAGAGTCTGTCCTATCTCGGGGCCTCTCCTTTTGTCCCTCCAGACCCACGAACATGATACAGTTCTGCGGTGACCTAGAATCCTACTTTCGACGTCTCCGACTCAAAGAATATTTCCAACATACCTCTGAACAGCATACTAACCCACAGAATCCCCCCTACCAGCACTACAAAAAAAAGGATTCTGCGTGGACTCCTCCGGACGGTCGTAACAACAGACTGGATTTCTACATAGATTGCTTCCGTCAACGTGCAAAGGCTGAAATTGTGGATAAGCAACATCACTTGCCCCATAACCTCAGCCATGCTGAACACAACGCCATCTACAGCCTCAGAAACAACCCTGACATCATTATCAAAAAGGCTGACAAAGGAGGTGCTGTCGTCATCATGAATAAATTGGAATATGACCAAGAGGCTGCTAGACAGCTCTCTAACACCACATTCTACCAGCCATTATCCTCTGATCCCACTGAGGATTACCTAAAGAAACTACACCATCTGCTAAAAAAACTCC
>NW_020705487.1:0-6331 GCF_002925995.2 Terrapene triunguis
TGTCACCGCCTGAGGGGCTCGAGGCGGACTTCAAAGGGTCCGTTGGCCCGGTGTGCTTAGCACCAATAAAGACACCGAGGGGAGAAAGCAAGCCAAGTTTATTCCAGAGCTCTGAAATGACACTAGGAGACCAGCATGTCTCAAATTCAGTGCCACAAATACAAATAACTTTTACCTTTTTATACTTCAAGCAGTTTCTATGTAAGCCTCTGTCTGTTAACTCCCTAGTATTCCTCCCACCCCTCCCTTCTCTAGCCGTTACAATTAGAAAAGTTCCCATACGCCTGTGAGAAAACTTTCCCAGTCTCTGCGGCCTTGAGTTAGACATCTGCAAAGCTAACTATTCCTCTTTCTTATCTCTATTATTTCTGCTAGTGTGAGTGAAACTGAAGCCATCTGCTAAAAACGCTGACCAATACATTTTTGCTGTAGCCTGTAAGCATTACACACAGAAGTAAGTGAGAGTTCACAAGATGGAGTCTGGGGGTTCCGCTAGGCCCAGAGCAAAAGAGCTTCATCGACACTTTGGTCTTCCACTCTCCCGAGTTACCTGGTAGCTACGCCCAGTGGCCCCCAACAATCCCTCCTTTGAGAACACTCAACAAACCTTTGTCAGAGTTTTCTCATACTCTAAAGACAAAATGCGATTAAGCTCCATACAATCAGGATCATCAATGAGAGGATATAAGGGAACCTTTGGAGAGGGGGAGGTACAAATCTTACATATGAGCATTTTACAGCAAATGACCAAAAGAATAAGAACAAAACATATTACAACACCTGTGAGCAAGATGCGAACAATGCTTCCCCCTATATCTCCTAGTTTCCCTAAACCAGGTATCCAACCCCAAAGGGAATCCAAAATAGTGGGTTCCCCTTCCTGGGCCTTCCATTGATTAAAGGCCCGTTCAGCTGACAAGATGTGCATGCTAATGTCCTGTGAAAACTCTGGGACATAGGTACAACACTCTTCTCCAATAAGGGCACAGACCCCGCCTCGTGAGGCTAACACATAATCTAGGTCCTGACGGTTCTGTAAAGCCAGCAGTCGAAGCTGGTACAGCTCAGAACTTATGCTTTTCTCTATGGCTAGGGTATCATTGGCAAACTGGGTGAGAAATTTAGACAGTCTTCTGTAAAGTTGGGCTAGTCGTCCCACCCCATAGGAAGGGAGGGCTATCATCCCAAACCTGTCTCTTTCACTGATTGGTTCTATGGTAGCTCTTAAGGACCGATAGTACCTGGGACGACCGGAGGGAGCCTTGGGTAGAATGCGGAGGGGAGGAGCAAGATAGCCTTTGTAACAGCTACCATGCCAACCATTAGGAAGCCATTTGTAGGCACTAATACCACAAACCCAAAAGGCTTCACCATAACTAGCCCTTCCATTGTTACCTTGTGAGTCCTGTAGGGCAGTTTGTGGGGAAAGGGTAAAGAATGCAGCTCCGGTTTGCCACCCGGTGGCATTCAGTAAAGGAACAGTGAGACTTATACCAGGACCAATATAAAATCTACACTTACTGATGCCCGCAAACCAGGTATGTTTACTTGTACTGGCTTGCTGATAACATATGAGACCAGTGGGTGGAGAACGTAAACAAATAGGCTGGGCTTACGAGTGGCCTTATAATGGGAAATCCAAGAGCCATGGTGTAGGCCATAAGGAGCTTCCGCAGTACAGTTAGATCGCAAACCTAAATTGTCAGAGGTGCTGCTGCTGGTAACCATCCACCTTTGACAATAGTCTGACCAATTTTGGGGTACTACTCTCCAGGGCAATCCCGCTGAATGATGGGGAGTCTGGGCACATATCCAACAGTTGGAAAGATTGAACTCACGGGCAAAGGCAATTTTCAGGGCCTCATATGTGTTGGTAGCCATATCTGCAGGGATGGCTCCCCATCCTGCATGCGATGTGGGTGAAACAGTAGGTAACAGAAGAATTGCCTCTGTGATAAAAAGAAATGCTGTGAGAGACCCTAAACCTAAACCCATATTGTAATCACCACAACCCAAATACCCAGAGTACAATAAGAATTATTGACACTAAACAAGTCAAAAAATAACAAGACCAAATACATAGGCCAGGTCCGCCTTCTGTGAGAAAATAAAACCAATGTTCAGGGTTCTCGCGAGGAGTATGTTGTGACTGTTCAGAAAGATCACAACGCATTCCCAGTGATCCTTACTGTCTTTTGAATAACAGCTTAAGTCCCAAATCGTCGTTAGCAGTCTTCTCCGCAGGCTGGACAGTCCACTGTTTAGGAATGGGCACTGCTTTCAGTCGAGAGTGATGAATCCAGTTCTTGTGTCCTTCGACCTTTGTCGCTGTATGGGTGACAAGCAGGACGGTGTGGGGTCCCTTCCACTTCTCTTGGAGAGGCTCGTCCTTCCAGGTCCGCACGAGAATGGAGTCACCAGGCTGCAGGGAGTGGACCGGAGTATCCAGCAGAAGAGGCTGTGAATCTTTGGTGTATCTGTGAAGAGAAGAAAGAACAGCAGACAGAGAGCACATATACTGAGACAAAAAACCACACCCCATTTCCCATTCCCCTGCCAGAACTGGGGTACCATTCATAGGCCATGCTCTTCCAAACATAATCTCGAAGGGACTAAGCCCTATCCTACCCTTAGGGAGAGCACGAATGCGAAGTAACACAAGGGGCAAGGCATCAGGCCACTTAAGAGAGGCCTCCTGACAGACCTTTGAGAGGTGTCGCTTGAGTGTCTGATTTGTGCGTTCCACTACTCCACTGGCTTGTGGTCGCCAGGGTGTGTGGAGTTTCCAGGGGATTTGCAGAGCACTTGCTATCTTTTGAACCACTTGAGATGTGAAGTGTGTTCCATTATCAGATTCCATCCACTGAGGAAGGCCGAAGCGAGGAATGATCTCCTTGACAAACTTAAGAGCCACTGTCTTGGCAGTGTTGTTACGACATGGGAAGGCCTCAGGCCATCCGCTGAATCGATCCACTAAGACAAGGAGGTACCTGTATCCTTGGGTCCTGGGAAACTCAGTAAAGTCTATTTGCCACACCAATCCTGGGCCTGGGGTAGGTTCCAGGGTGGCTGGTGGCACTGCTACTCCTGTTCGAGGGTTATTCTTTTGGCAGATTAGACATTCAGCTTGTACCTGTGATGCTAGGGGTTTAAGTCCAGAGGTTAGAAAATATTTAGTCATGAGCTGGGTGAGAGCCTCTCTGCCTGCGTGTGTGGTTTGATGCAGTTTCTGTAACACTGATCGAATCAAGCCCTTGGGCAGGAGGATTTTTCCCTCTGTGGAACAAAGCCATCCCTCCTTTTCCTGGAGACCGAGACTGTCAGCCAGGTTTCTGTCCTCTTGGGAGTACTGAGGGGCTGCAAGCTCACCCACTGATGGGATGAGGGCATGCATTTGGGCATTTTCCTCAGTTGGTGATTTCAGGGTAGCAGCTCGCTTAGCTTCCCTGTCTGCTCTGGCATTGCCCTTGGTTACATCTTGATCTTCCCTTTGATGGGCTTTGCAATGCACCACTGCTACTGCTGAGGGGAGTTGTACTGCCTCTAAAAGTCGGAGAATTTGAGACCCATGCTTGACCGGAGAGCCTCGGGCTGTTAGCATTCCCCTTTGTTTCCATAAACCAGCGTGAGCATGCAATACCCCAAAAGCATACTTTGAGTCAGTAAAGATATTAACCCGTTTGGCTTTTGCCAGCTCGAGTGCCCGAGTTAGGGCCACTAGTTCAGCAAGTTGGGCAGATGTTCCTGCCGGTAAACTCTCAGCTTCCACGGTATCATGAAGAGACACAATGGCATAACCAGCCCTCCTTTGCCCATTCACAACAGTACTACTTCCATCTGTATACCATTCCAAGTCAGCATTTGGGAGTGGCTGATCTTTTAGATCTGGGCGGCTAGCATACTGAACATCTATGATTTCTAAACAGTCATGTTCTTGCTTTTCTGTCTCGGGCAGCAGTGTAGCTGGATTAAGGGAGGGACAGATCTGCAGGGTGACTTCAGGATTCTCTAACAGCTTCGCCTGGTACCGAGCAACCCGAGCCTGTGTGAGCCAAAGACCACCCTTAGTGTCCAGCAAGGCTCGAACCATATGAGGAACATACACTTGCACAGCTCCTCCCATTGTCAGCTTCTCCGCTTCCCCCAAGACTAGAGCCGTAGCTGCGACCGCCCTCAAACAGGCTGGCCATCCCTTTGAAACTTGATCCAGTTGTTTAGAAAAGTATGCCACAGGACGCTTCCAGGCACCTAATAGCTGGGTAAGCATTCCCAAAGCTACCCCTTTTCGTTCATGCACATACAGTTGGAACGGCTTAGATAGATCGGGCAAGCCAAGAGCTGGAGCTTCCATTAGCTTCCTTTTCAAGATTTTAAATGCCCTGTCTGCTTCTGGGGACCAATGAAAGGGGTCATGTTCTGCTCCCTTAACACATTCATACAGAGGTTTAGCCCACAGTCCAAACTCGAATCCATATTCTGCAAAAGCCTGCCATGCCCAGGAATGCCCTAAGCCTTTTGCGGTTGCTGGGGATTGGAACTTGGCAGATAGCCTCCTTTCTTTCGTTTGAGAGCTGTCTCTCTCCCTGCCTGATGTGAAATCCCAGATATTGAACCTCTGAAAGAGCAATTTGGGCTTTGCTTTGAGATACCCTGTATCCTCGCAGTCCAATAAAGTTTAGGAGACTCACAGTAGCTTTGAGACAAGGGATTAGACCCACAGCAGCAATTAGCAAGTCATCTACATATTGCAACAAGAGGGCTTTGTCTGAATTATCCCACTCCTCCAAATCTCTGGCCAAAGCCTGGCCAAACAAAGTGGGGGAATTTTTAAATCCTTGAGCCAATACTGTCCAACAAAACTGCCTTTTAACCCTTCTGTTGTCCTCATTATGCCTTGCAGTATTTTGCTGATCTCAATTGCTTGGGCACATTCAGCCCCCCTTCCTCTTGGTTGTCAGCAAAGTCTTGGCTGTGAACACTGACCTTGGACTGAGGCCAGCTGTATTTTCCTCTCAGTTAACTCATTCCGTACTTTTTCCTCTTCTCCCTTTCTCGACTTCTTCTAACTTCCAAAGGAACCTTCCACTCTTCACTCATACACCTTTTCCAGTAACATAACTTCTGTGCAAAGCTTTGAAGCAACAAACCAGGACGAGCACACTCACTTCTGAGGATTCCTCTCTGTACAACCTCTGGTGTCCAATAGCTTTCCCTTTTAAACCTTAAATGCCTTCTCTGTCTTCCTCCTCCTTAGCCTTTGCTATAACCTGATTCCGTTCCACTTCAGACAACAGGGTTCTCATAAGTATATTACAATCATCCCAGTCAGGCTTATAACTTGCTAGACAACCTTCAAAAATAGAAATGAACTTGCTTGGATTCGTTGAGAATTCTCCTGCCTCTGCCTTGAAAGCAGCCAGATGTACAGGGTTAAAAGCCACTGACACAAGATCCTGTGTTCCTGGATGGGCTACCACACTCTCAGTAATCAACAGATACAATCCCACGGGGGGGGGTACTCTCTAAAGCCTGTGGGGGTGGAGGAGCCGAAGGGGACACCGATTCTGGCATTACAACAGTGGGAGGATTCTGGGATTTAGCAGCCAATACTACCGAGCCTGTCGGAGTCAAATGGCACTTGAGCAAAATATCAGTCCTATTTCTTAACACCATAAACGTATACGCATAGAGATGTTCATTCCATTTACCTGTTCTCTGACAAAACAAAAGCAACTGAAGGATCGTGTTGCAATTAAGTGATCCTTCCGGTGGCCACCTTTCTTGGCACTCCAGCTGGTACTGAGGCCAATCAACTGTACAGAACCTTTTCAATTTACTTTTAATTAACTGATCAGATCCAAACACCTTCCAGTTCACCAGAATGCATTCTAAGGGTGTACACTGTACCCTGCCGGCTGTACTCTGTCCCTGCCCCATACTGAGGGAGACCCTGGGCGTCCCCAGGTCAAAACAGGCAGACTCTGGGCGTCCCCAGGTCAAAACAGATAAAGTCCCCACTGGACTGTTCCTACCTTATCCAAGGGTCCGGTTCTGCACCGTCGCTCTATCCACGGGACCGGTTCCCCACCCTGCTTCTCCACTGTCTGTGTGCGTTGCACCGTTGTGCCCTCCGGGGTCGAGCAAACCACGTCTCTGCCGAGGCCCCCCGATGAAGTCACCGGTGAGCGCTCTGGGCGTCGGTCGTCGTCGTAATCCGTCGGCCACCAGGAGGGATCCGGGCAAGGCTAAATTTCAGCCTCGAGCCCCACGTTGGGCGCCAAAACTGTCACCGCCTGAGGGGCTCGAGGCGGACTTCAAAGGGTCCGTTGGC
>NW_020705488.1:0-5188 GCF_002925995.2 Terrapene triunguis
TCAGCTGACCCAGGCTAGCCGTGGGTATTTTAGTGCAGTGTAGACATACCTCCAAGGTAGTTTAAAAACCAGTCTAATTCTGACAAGGTCAGCCTATCCTGGACACCATTAGCCCTCTGCTAAGATGTCCCACCTCACAACCTAATATGAACTCACAATGGGAGAGTCATCAAGGGGCCATCAACTCTGATTTTTTCTCAAATACTGTCCCATCCACAAGAGCAATGAACTCTCTATTCAACAGACTGGGTGAGGAAAGTGGATGTTGCTTCTCTGTCTGAAGCACATGGGCAAGAAGGGGAGAGAAATGATTTTTAACAGGGCCTGCTTTCCTGAGCAAGAAGTCAACCCCAATACATGGAAGCAGATCAGGCCAAGAAAGCAGGACAGGCTGCCTGGCCTACTAACTGACCAAGACCAGGACTCACAGGTCTGCTGAGATCAGAGCATGGGGATTGCGCTCAGGACTGTTATTTTTCAAAGATCTGAATTTCTAGTGCTGTTTAAAAGTAGTGTCTCTAGTTCAGAAATTCCTTTCCTGAGTCTCTGTTCCATGGTTTACTGCCACACTGTCCTTGAAGGGTTTAAGTAGAAACAAGAGCTCCCACAAGCAGGTGGATTCTGGGGGAATATGTCTAAACAACTGGGGGCTTAGGAGGACAGAAGCACTGGTTTCAGAGTCTAAGGTGCCTGAACTGAGAGGTCCTACTGCCCATAAAAGATTGTCAGACATAGAATGCCTGGGCCCAGGGCTAGGAATAGTCATTACCCAGGCCCAGGGGGCTTAGAAGCACATGGGTCCCAGGATTTGAGTTTGTTACAATGGACTAGTGTACAACCAGGAGGAGACATATTTAGTTTGTATTTAGTAAACATGGTTATTTGGACCTGTAACGGGGGCCTGCCTCTGCCCCCATCCTCTTCCCTGCAGAAACTGCATGGAGTCCAGCAGGGGTGCTGTCAGTGAGGCTTTATTTCAAATCTCCTTCAGCAATATCACCACAGTCCCCTGTGCTTCCACCTATTTACAGTGTTTGCTACAGTGTCACCTACTCACTCCCTGCGCTCTGTCACAGGACCCCACCATGGCCATATGGTTTCATCATACTATTATTATTAGAATTAGACGGAAAACTGTTTTCTCATCCCACTAAAATGTTAAGAGTTTATTTTTTGTAATCCTGTTCTGTATTGTGATGAAATTGAGCCCTTTCAAAAAAAAAATCATGAAAAAACAGAGATAAATGCAGGCAAAGTAGGACTTGAACCTATATCAACCTTATTCCAGGTGAGTGCCCTAACTACTGGGCTACTGGATATTGTTTGGTTGGATTCACTGACCAGAAATTCCATCCTGCAACCAAGAACCTTTACTAATGAAAGTTTTGTTGAAATTTATTCCTCAAAAACCAAAACATTTTGTGGAAATGTATCTACATTTTTCAATGAAAAATGGTTTTGTCAAAATATTCCCAACCAGCTCTTATTTTTATTGTGTAAAAGGTAAAAGACCCAACACAGGGCCTAATCCTAAACCAAGTGAAGTCAGAGGAAGAACTAACTGACTTCTGTGGACTTTGGATCAGGATTCCTGTACATAAGGTTTTCCACAAAATTTCTTGGCTTCCGGACCCTCAAACCCATCACTCCCAAAGTTCCCTCAGTTCCTGAAGCCCTATGCTCCATTTTCAAGTTTTCTCTGCCAGCTATGAATCTCCATAGCTGCAGCTCTGCTAGGAGTATACATAGGTCTCAGAATCTCCTCTGCTTTGGTGAGGTTTGTGGGTGCAAAAATGGATTATTTGAAGTTCTTAAGATTTGGAAGGGTGGGGCTTGCTTCTGTGGCTTTCAGACATTGTGAGAGACTGGCCATAGGTGTGGTGTTTGGCCAAAGAGTAGATTATAGATTTTTTTTTTTTTTTCTGAAAAAGGGCTAGTAATTTATATTTTTAAAATGTTTATGGGATGTTAAGATTGCAGTGCAACATGTGTAACATCCTGTAGTACTCTGTACTACTCCGTGTAATGCAGAGTCCATGATAATTATATGAAAATTACACTGTAAGTGGTATTTACACAATATACTAAAGATTAACTATAACACCAGGCCAGATCCTGAACTGGTGTAAGTCAGTGTAGCTCAACTGAAAACTGATTTCCACCAGATGAGGATTTGGTTCATATACTAATAGGGAAAATTTGCTGTCACATATAGGCCACCTAATTTCACAGTTAAATTACCTTTGTAACTACCAATATCTGCCTCATTCTCTGAAAAGCACCTAGTGATGTCTGCTTTGCTGATTGAAAAGAAATCATGTAATATTAAACAGGAACAGACATTTAAAAAAAATACATGCCTTAGAGATAAGAGAAATTATTATATTAAGAGAGCAGAGGCCTAATTTTCCAAGGTCTTGAACACTTATAGCTCTTACTGAAGTCTGAAAATTAGGCCTCTGCTCTCTTAATATAATAATTTCTCTTATCTCTAAGGCATGTATTTTTTTTAAATGTCTGTTCCTGTTTAATATTACATGATTTCTTTTCAATCAGCAAAGCAGACATCACTAGGTGCTTTTCAGAGAATGAGGCAGATATTGGTAGTTACAAAGGTAATTTAACTGTGAAATTAGGTGGCCTATATGTGACAGCAAATTTTCCCTATTAGTATATGAACCAAATCCTCATCTGGTGGAAATCAGTTTTCAGTTGAGCTACACTGACTTACACCAGTTCAGGATCTGGCCTGGTGTTATAGTTAATCTTTAGTATATTGTGTAAATACCACTTACAGTGTAATTTTCATATAATTATCATGGACTCTGCATTACACGGAGTAGTACAGAGTACTACAGGATGTTACACATGTTGCACTGCAATCTTAACATCCCATAAACATTTTAAAAATATAAATTACTAGCCCTTTTTCAGAAAAAAAAAAAAAAATCTATAATCTACTCTTTGGCCAAACACCACACCTATGGCCAGTCTCTCACAATGTCTGAAAGCCACAGAAGCAAGCCCCACCCTTCCAAATCTTAAGAACTTCAAATAATCCATTTTTGCACCCACAAACCTCACCAAAGCAGAGGAGATTCTGAGACCTATGTATACTCCTAGCAGAGCTGCAGCTATGGAGATTCATAGCTGGCAGAGAAAACTTGAAAATGGAGCATAGGGCTTCAGGAACTGAGGGAACTTTGGGAGTGATGGGTTTGAGGGTCCGGAAGCCAAGAAATTTTGTGGAAAACCTTATGTACAGGAATCCTGATCCAAAGTCCACAGAAGTCAGTTAGTTCTTCCTCTGACTTCACTTGGTTTAGGATTAGGCCCTGTGTTGGGTCTTTTACCTTTTACACAATAAAAATAAGAGCTGGTTGGGAATATTTTGACAAAACCATTTTTCATTGAAAAATGTAGATACATTTCCACAAAATGTTTTGGTTTTTGAGGAATAAATTTCAACAAAACTTTCATTAGTAAAGGTTCTTGGTTGCAGGATGGAATTTCTGGTCAGTGAATCCAACCAAACAATATCCAGTAGCCCAGTAGTTAGGGCACTCACCTGGAATAAGGTTGATATAGGTTCAAGTCCTACTTTGCCTGCATTTATCTCTGTTTTTTCATGATTTTTTTTTTGAAAGGGCTCAATTTCATCACAATACAGAACAGGATTACAAAAAATAAACTCTTAACATTTTAGTGGGATGAGAAAACAGTTTTCCGTCTAATTCTAATAATAATAGTATGATGAAACCATATGGCCATGGTGGGGTCCTGTGACAGAGCGCAGGGAGTGAGTAGGTGACACTGTAGCAAACACTGTAAATAGGTGGAAGCACAGGGGACTGTGGTGATATTGCTGAAGGAGATTTGAAATAAAGCCTCACTGACAGCACCCCTGCTGGACTCCATGCAGTTTCTGCAGGGAAGAGGATGGGGGCAGAGGCAGGCCCCCGTTACAGGTCCAAATAACCATGTTTACTAAATACAAACTAAATATGTCTCCTCCTGGTTGTACACTAGTCCATTGTAACAAACTCAAATCCTGGGACCCATGTGCTTCTAAGCCCCCTGGGCCTGGGTAATGACTATTCCTAGCCCTGGGCCCAGGCATTCTATGTCTGACAATCTTTTATGGGCAGTAGGACCTCTCAGTTCAGGCACCTTAGACTCTGAAACCAGTGCTTCTGTCCTCCTAAGCCCCCAGTTGTTTAGACATATTCCCCCAGAATCCACCTGCTTGTGGGAGCTCTTGTTTCTACTTAAACCCTTCAAGGACAGTGTGGCAGTAAACCATGGAACAGAGACTCAGGAAAGGAATTTCTGAACTAGAGACACTACTTTTAAACAGCACTAGAAATTCAGATCTTTGAAAAATAACAGTCCTGAGCGCAATCCCCATGCTCTGATCTCAGCAGACCTGTGAGTCCTGGTCTTGGTCAGTTAGTAGGCCAGGCAGCCTGTCCTGCTTTCTTGGCCTGATCTGCTTCCATGTATTGGGGTTGACTTCTTGCTCAGGAAAGCAGGCCCTGTTAAAAATCATTTCTCTCCCCTTCTTGCCCATGTGCTTCAGACAGAGAAGCAACATCCACTTTCCTCACCCAGTCTGTTGAATAGAGAGTTCATTGCTCTTGTGGATGGGACAGTATTTGAGAAAAAATCAGAGTTGATGGCCCCTTGATGACTCTCCCATTGTGAGTTCATATTAGGTTGTGAGGTGGGACATCTTAGCAGAGGGCTAATGGTGTCCAGGATAGGCTGACCTTGTCAGAATTAGACTGGTTTTTAAACTACCTTGGAGGTATGTCTACACTGCACTAAAATACCCACGGCTAGCCTGGGTCAGCTGACTTAGGCTCATGTGGCTTGGGCTGCAGGGCTATAAACTGCAGTGTAGACATTCAGTCTTGGGTTGGAGCATAGACTCTGGGATCCTTGGGGGTATGTCTACACTGTAATAAAACACCCATGGCTGGTCCATGACAGCTGACTTGGACTCACGGGGCTCGGGCTGCAAGGCTATAAAATTGCAGTGTAGACATACCCCCAAGGATCCCAGAGTCTATGCTCCAACCCAAGACTGAATGTCTACACTGCAGTTTATAGCCCTGCAGCCCAAGCCACATGAGCCTAAGTCAGCTGACCCAGGCTAGCCGTGGGTATTTTAGTGCAGTGTAGACAT
>NW_020705489.1:0-2979 GCF_002925995.2 Terrapene triunguis
GGTTCCACACTGGCTGTGATTTCTTCCTGGAGTTCTAGGAGAAAACAGAGTTAATAAGACACATGTACCTTTAGACATACTACTGATTATATAAAAACTAACAATATGTTTCATTCCAAGAACAATTGTTAACCAGTTAACTCTGGGAAACTTTCCCGGGAGAGTGCATCAGCCACTTTGTTAGAAGCTCCCGAAATGTGTTGTATTTCAAAATCAAAATCTTGGAGAGCTAAACTCCACCGAAGAAGTTTTTTGTTATTTCCCTTGGCGGTATGAAGCCACTGTAGCGCAGCATGGTCTGTTTGTAGTTGGAAACGCCGTCCCCAAACATATGGGCGTAGCTTTTCCAGCGCGTACACAATGGCGTAGCATTCCTTTTCGCTGATTGACCAGTGGCTTTCCCTCTCAGACAGTTTTTTGCTGAGAAACACGACAGGATGGAATTCTTGATCCGGTCCTTCCTGCATTAAAACTGCTCCCACGCCTCGCTCGGAAGCATCTGTGGTTACTAGGAACGGTTTGTCAAAGTCTGGGGCCCTTAGCACAGGGTCAGACATGAGTGTTGCCTTAAGCTGGTTAAAGGCCTTTTGACACTTATCAGTCCACTGAACTGCATTTGGCTGTTTCTTTCTGGTTAGGTCTGTCAGCGGGGCGGCGATTTGGCTGTAGTGTGGTACAAATCGCCTATAATATCCGGCCAAGCCTAAGAAGGATTGGACCTGTTTCTTTGACTTTGGAACCGGCCACTTTTGGATAGCATCCACTTTGGCCTGTAGGGGATTTATAGTTCCTTGACCCACCTGGTGCCCCAGGTACGTCACTCTGTTTTGGCCTATTTGACACTTTTTAGCCTTAACAGTTAGTCCTGCCTGTCGGATGCGCTCGAAGACTTTTCCCAGGTGCTCCAGGTGCTCTGTCCATGAATCAGAAAAAATGGCCACATCATCGAGGTAGGCAACTGCAGATTCTCCCAATCCCGCTAGGAGACCATCTACAAGTCTTTGGAAGGTGGCGGGTGCATTTCGCAACCCGAAAGGGAGTACATTGAATTCATACACCCCTGCCTGGGTGACGAAGGCGGACCTTTCCTTAGCGGGTTCATCTAGTGGTACTTGCCAGTACCCTTTGGTTAAGTCTAAAGTAGAGATGAATTGGGCATGTCCCAATTTCTCCAATAGCTCATCTGTGCGTGGCATTGGATAGTTGTCAGGACGAGTTACAGCATTTAGCTTACGGTAGTCCACGCAAAAGCGTATTTCCCCATCTGGTTTGGGAACTAGAACCACTGGAGATGCCCATGCACTGTTAGAGGGGCGGATTATACCCATCTGTAGCATGTCCTGGATCTCCCTTTGTATAGCAGCTTGGGCATGAGGTGACTCCCGGTAGGGTGGGGTTCTAATTGGGTGAGCATTACCTGTGTCAATGGAGTGGTATGCCCGTTCGGTCCGTCCTGGAGTGGCTGAGAAAATCGGTGCAAAGCTTGTGCACAGCTCCTTGATCTGCTGTCGCTGCAGACGTCCCAGGGTCGTGGAGAGGTTCACCTCTTCCACGCCACCATTCCTTTTTCCTTCGTAGTAGACACCTGCCGGCCACTCCGCGTCATCTGTTTCCTGGGCTGTAAACTGGCAAACGTTTAATCCTCTGGAATAAAAGGGCTTAAGAGAATTAACATGGTATACCTTAGGCTTTATGTTGGAGGTGGGGGAGGCTATGAGATAGTTAACAGCTCCTAGGCGCTCCTGGACCGTGAATGGTCCTTCCCACGACGCTTCCATTTTATGGGCCTGGAGCGCCTTTAAGACCATGACTTGGTCTCCTACTTTGAAGGACCGTTCTCTGGAATGTTTATCATACCAGGCCTTTTGCTCTTCCTGAGCATCCTTTAGGTTTTCTTTAGCAAGGGCTAAAGAGTGTCGGAGGGTGTTTTGTAGGTTGCTTACAAAGTCTAGAATGTTAGTTCCTGGAGAAGGCGTAAACCCCTCCCATTGCTGCTTCACCAACTGTAATGGCCCCTTAACCTCGCGGCCATACACAAGTTCAAATGGTGAAAACCCTAAACTGGGATGTGGAACAGCCCTGTAGGCAAAAAGCAACTGCTGCAACACTAGGTCCCAATCATTGGAGTGTTCATTTACGAATTTACGTATCATGGCCCCCAAAGTTCCATTAAACCTCTCCACCAGACCATTGGTTTGATGGTGATGAGGGGTGGCAACCAAGTGATTCACCCCATGAGCTTCCCACAGGTTTTTCATGTTCCCTGCCAGGAAATTAGTTCCCGAATCTGTAAGGATGTCGGAGGGCCAACCTACCCTGGCAAAAATGTCTGCTAATGCCTGGCACACACTTTTAGCCTTGGTGTTGCTTAAGGGTACAGCTTCCGGCCATCGGGTAGCAAAATCCATGAAAGTCAGTACGTACTGCTTTCCTCTGGGTGTCTTCTTTGGGAAAGGACCCAGAATATCCACAGCTACTCGCTGAAATGGGACCTCAATTATGGGTAGTGGCTGGAGAGGGGCTTTAACCTGGTCTTGGGGCTTTCCCACTCGTTGGCACACCTCACAAGACCGGACATAATTAGCAACGTCCTTGCCCATTCCCTCCCAGTGGAAGGACTTCCCCAACCGGTCTTTGGTTCTGTTCACCCCAGAATGGCCACTGGGATGATCATGGGCTAAGCTCAAGAGCTTTACCCGATACTTAGTGGGAACTACCAACTGTCTTTGAGGATGCCAGTCTTCCTGGTGCCCACCAGAAAGAGTCTCCTTGTATAAAAGTCCTTGTTCTACAACAAACCGGGATCGGTTAGAAGAGCTGAGAGGCGGTGGGGTGCTCCGCGCCGCCGCCCAAGCTTTCTGAAGGCTGTCATCTGCTTCCTGCTCGGCCTGGAACTGTTCCCTTGATGCTGGAGACATCAGTTCCTCCTTGGACTGTGGACTGGGGCTTGGTCCCTCTGGAAGCGATGCAGGTGCTGGG
>NW_020705490.1:0-1882 GCF_002925995.2 Terrapene triunguis
CTTCCGCCAGTTCAGGCTCGCTGGTGCCCTCTGGCATTGGAGTTGTAGATGGGTTTGCAAGCGCTGGACTCAGTGCTGGCAATGGTTCTGGTGCTGGTTGCGTTGTCAGTTCCGGTTCCGGGACTGGCTTTGGCTGGGTCTCTGGGATTGGATCCACTACGGCTGTTGCAGTCGTTGGCAGGGGATCCGGTTCCACCACCTGTGTTTGGGTCTCCGGTAACACAGACGGGGCCCTGGTGGACGGCTCAGGAACAGGGATGGGGGTGAAAGCTTGCTTAGCCTGGCTGCGGGTGACTATTCCCACCCTCTTGGCTAGCTTCACATGGTTGGCCAAGTCTTCCCCCAGCAGCATGGGGATGGGATAATTGTCATAGACTGCAAAAGTCCACATTCCTGCCCAGCCCTTGTACTGGACATGCAACTGGGCTGTAGGTAAGGTTACAGACTGTGACACGAAGGGTTGAATTGTCACTGTAGCCTCCGGGTTGATGAGTTTGGGGTCCACTAGGGATTGGTGGATAGTTGACACTTGTGCCCCAGTATCCCTCCAAGCGATAACCTTCTTACCGCCCACTCTCAAGGTTTCCCTTCGCTCCGAGGGTATGAGAGAGGCATCTGGGTCTGGGGATCTTTGGTGTGATTGGGGTGTAATGAACTGTAATCGGTTAGGGTTCTTGGGGCAGTGAGCCTTTATATGCCCCAGTTCATTACATTTAAAACATCGCCCTGCTAAGGTATCACCGGGGCGATGTTGGTTGATGGAGACTGGTGTGGTGGGGTGAGAAGGCGTCTGGGGTTTCCCTTGGGATGTGGGTGGGGCCTTGGGTTGTCCCCGGTGGTAAGGTTTTGTTTCGGCTTGCCCCTTCTGATATTCGCTCCAACTGCTACTAGCTTTTTTCTTTTCTGTCACCTCCACCCATTTGGCTCCAATCTCCCCCGCCTCGGTTACAGTTTTGGGCTTCCCATCTAGGATGTACCTTTCTATTTCCTCAGGAACACCCTCTAAAAACTGCTCCATTTGCAATAGGAAGGGCAACTCTTCCGTAGATTTAACATTTGCTCCTGATATCCAGGCATCCCAATTTTTTTGAATGTGGTAGGCATGCCGGGTAAATGACACATCTGGTTTCCACCTTAGGGCTCTGAACCGCCGACGGGCATGCTCAGGTGTTAGCCCCATTCTGATTCTGGCCTTGTTTTTAAAAAGTTCATAACTGTTCATGTGTTCCTTAGGCATTTCAGCCGCCACCTCTGCTAAGGGTCCACTGAGCTGCGGTCTCAGCTCTACCATGTACTGGGGTGGAGGGATGCTGTATCCAAGGCAGGCCCTTTCAAAATTTTCTAAGAAGGCCTCAGTATCATCGCCTGCCTTGTAGGTGGGGAATTTCCTGGGATGGGAAGTGGTACCTGGAGAGGAGTTGTTAGGATGGTCTGCTGCATTCTGCCTAGTCCTTGCTGCTTCCAGTTCCATCTCTTTCTTGTGGGCCTCCTGTTTGGCTTTTTCTTGTCTTTCATGGGCCTCCTGTTTGGCTTTTTCTTCTCTTTCATGCTGCTCTGCCTCGAGTTTTTTAATTTCAAGCAGTCTCTGATGTTTTCTCTCGTTTTCTTCTGCTTCTAGTCTGGCCAGTTCTATTTTTTTAGTTCGTTCTTTGGCAGTCATTTTCCTGTTTTCTTGTGCTGGGTCACACCCTCTGCAGTTGACTGAGACTGGGATGTGTACTTAGCTCTGGCTGCTGCTGAGTTAACAGAGACTTTCTAACAAGCTACTCCCGAGGATGTAAAAAGAAAAAAAAACAATTCAACTTGTAGATTGCCTTTACCAGTCAGTCAAAGTTTGCTCCCTTTGAACCCTTCTCTTAACAAAGGACCTCGTTAAAAAAAA
>NW_020705491.1:0-2136 GCF_002925995.2 Terrapene triunguis
GGGGCTTGGTCCCTCTGGAAGCGATGCAGGTGCTGGGGCTGTTTCCATTGACTGTGAACCGCTGTCCTCTGGTGCACTATGTGGTATTTCAGGCTCTGGCTGAGCCTCTTGGGTAGGGTTATCTGCTGCTTCCGCCAGTTCAGGCTCGCTGGTGCCCTCTGGCATTGGAGTTGTAGACGGGGTTGCAAGCGCTGGACTCAGTGCTGGCAATGGTTCTGGTGCTGGTTGCGTTGCCAGTTCCGGTTCTGGGACTGGCTTTGGCTGGGTCTCTGGGATTGGATCCACTACGGCTGTTGCAGTCGTTGGCAGGGGATCCGGTTCCACCACCTGTGTTTGGGTCTCCGGTAACACCGACGGGGCTCTGGTGGACGGCTCAGGAACAGGGATGGGGGTGAAAGCTTGCTTAGCCTGGCTGCGGGTGACTATTCCCACCCTCTTGGCTAGCTTCACATGGGTGGCCAAGTCTTCCCCCAGCAGCATGGGGATGGGATAATTGTCATATACTGCAAAAGTCCACATTCCTGCCCAGCCCTTGTACTGGACATGCAACTGGGCTGTAGGCAAGGTTACAGACTGTGACACGAAGGGTTGAATTGTCACTGTAGCCTCCGGGTTGATGAGTTTGGGGTCCACTAGGGATTGGTGGATAGTTGACACTTGTGCCCCAGTATCCCTCCAAGCGATAACCTTCTTTCCGCCCACTCTCAAGGTTTCCCTTCGCTCCGAGGGTATGAGAGAGGCATCTGGGTCTGGGGATCTTTGGTGTGACTGGGGTGTAATGAACTGTAATCGGTTGGGGTTCTTGGGGCAGTGAGCCTTTATATGCCCCAGTTCATTACATTTAAAACATCGCCCTGCTAAGGTATCACCGGGGCGATGTTGGTTGATGGAGACTGGTGTGGTGGGGTGAGAAGGCGTCTGGGGTTTCCCTTGGGATGTGGGTGGGGCCTTGGGTTGTCCCCGGTGGTAAGGTTTTGTTTCGGCTTGCCCCTTCTGATATTCGCTCCAACTGCTACTAGCTTTTTTCTTTTCTGTCACCTCCACCCATTTGGCTCCAATCTCCCCCGCCTCGGTTACAGTTTTGGGCTTCCCATCTAGGATGTACCTTTCTATTTCCTCAGGAACACCCTCTAAAAACTGCTCCATTTGCAATAGGAAGGGCAACTCTTCCGTAGATTTAACATTTGCTCCTGATATCCAGGCATCCCAATTTTTTTGAATGTGGTAGGCATGCCGGGTAAATGACACATCTGGTTTCCACCTTAGGGCTCTGAACCGCCGACGGGCATGCTCAGGTGTTAGCCCCATTCTGATTCTGGCCTTGTTTTTAAAAAGTTCATAACTGTTCATGTGTTCCTTAGGCATTTCAGCCGCCACCTCTGCTAAGGGTCCACTGAGCTGCGGTCTCAGCTCTACCATGTACTGGGTTAGAGGGATGTTGTATCCAAGGCAGGCCCTTTCAAAATTTTCTAAGAAGGCCTCAGTATCATCGCCTGCCTTGTAGGTGGGGAATTTCCTGGGATGGGAAGTGGTACCTGGAGAGGAGTTGTTAGGATGGTCTGCTGCATTCTGCCTAGTCCTTGCTGCTTCCAGTTCCATCTCTTTCTTGTGGGCCTCCTGTTTGGCTTTTTCTTGTCTTTCATGGGCCTCCTGTTTGGCTTTTTCTTCTCTTTCATGCTGCTCTGCCTCGAGTTTTTTAATTTCAAGCAGTCTCTGATGTTTTCTCTCGTTTTCTTCTGCTTCTAGTCTGGCCAGTTCTATTTTTTTAGTTAGTTCTTTGGCAGTCATTTTCCTGTTTTCTTGTGCTGGGTCACACCCTCTGCAGTTGACTGAGACTGGGATGTGTACTTAGCTCTGGCTGCTGCTGAGTTAACAGAGACTTTCTAACAAGCTACTCCCGAGGATGTAAAAAGAAAAAAAAACAATTCAACTTGTAGATTGCCTTTACCAGTCAGTCAAAGTTTGCTCCCTTTGAACCCTTCTCTTAACAAAGGACCTCGTTAAAAAAAACTTAACACCTCTGCCTTCAGGCAAGGAGAGATAAGATATGCATCTACCTTCAGCTCTGCTCTCCAAGCAGCTAGAAGGAAAAAAAAAAATCTCTTACTGGCTTTTGGGTTAAAACGATCCCACCGC
>NW_020705492.1:0-5999 GCF_002925995.2 Terrapene triunguis
AGATAAGCTTAGAAGTTTTCATGCAGGCCCTTACATTTGAACCCTAAGGTTCAAAGTGGGGATACAGCCTTGACATGGTGGCACAGCGGTGAGATCGTTTAAACCCAAAAGCCAGTAAGAGATTTTTTTTTCCTTCTAGCTGCTTGGAGAGCAGAGCTGAAGGTAGATGCATATCTTATCTCTCCTTGCCTGAAGGCAGAGGTGTTAAGTTTTTTTTAACGAGGTCCTTTGTTAAGAGAAGGGTTCAAAGGGAGCAAACTTTGACTGACTGGTAAAGATAATTTACAAGTTGAATTGTTTTTTTTTTCTTTTTACATGCTCGGGAGTAGCTTGTTAGAAAGTCTCTGTTAACTCAGCAGCAGCCAGAGCTAAGTACATCCCAGTCTCAGTCAACTGCAGAGGGTGTGACCCAGCACAAGAAAACCAGGAAAATGACTACCAAAGAAGAAAAAGCTAAAGAGGAGGCCCACAAGAGAGCTATGGAGCTGAAAGAAAAAGAGATAGAGCTGAGAGACAGAGAAGAGAAAGCCAAAGAGGGGGCCCACAAGAGAGAGATGGAGCTGGAAAAAGCCAAACAGGAGGCCCATGAAAGAGAAGAAAAAGCCAAACAGGAGGCCCATAAAAGAGAGATGGAGCTGAAAGAAAAAGAGATGGAACTGGAAGCAGCAAGGACTAGGCAGGATGCATCAGACCATCCTAACAACTCCTCTCCAGGTACCACTTCCCATCCCAGGAAATTCCCTACCTACAAGGCAGGCGATGATACTGAGGCCTTCTTAGAAAATTTTGAAAGGGCCTGCCTTGGATACAACATCCCTCCAACCCAGTACATGGTAGAGCTGAGGCCGCAGCTCAGTGGACCCTTAGCAGAGGTGGCGGCTGAAATGCCTAAGGAACACATGAACAGTTATGAACTTTTTAAAAACAAGGCCAGAATCAGAATGGGGCTAACACCTGAGCATGCCCGTCGGCGGTTCAGAGCCCTAAGGTGGAAACCCGATGTGTCATTTACCCGACATGCCTACCACATTGGGAAAAATTGGGATGCCTGGATATCAGGAGCAAATGTTAAATCTACGGAAGAGTTGCCCTTCCTATTGCAAATGGAGCAGTTTTTAGAGGGTGTTCCTGAGGAAATAGAAAGGTACATCCTAGATGGGAAGCCCAAAACTGTAACCGAGGCGGGGGAGATTGGAGCCAAATGGGTGGAGGTGACAGAAAAGAAAAAAGCTAGTAGCAGTTGGAGCGAATATCAGAAGGGGCAAGCCGAAACAAAACCTTATCACCGGGGACAACCCAAGGCCCCACCCACATCCCAAGGGAAACCCCAGACGCCTTCTCACCCCACCCCACCAGTCTCCACCAACCAACATCGCCCCGGCGATACCTTAGCAGGGCGATGTTTTAAATGTAATGAACTGGGGCATATAAAGGCTCACTGCCCCAAGAACCCCAACCGATTACAGTTCATTACACCCCAATCACACCAAAGATCCCCAGACCCAGATGCCTCTCTCATACCCTCGGAGCGAAGGGAAACCTTGAGAGTGGGCGGAAGGAAGGTTATCGCTTGGAGGGACACTGGGGCACAAGTGTCAACTATCCACCAATCCCTAGTGGACCCCAAACTCATCAACCCGGAGGCTACAGTGACAATTCAACCCTTCGTGTCACAGTCTGTAACCTTGCCTACAGCCCAGTTGCATGTCCAGTACAAGGGCTGGGCAGGAATATGGACTTTTGCAGTCTATGACAATTATCCCATCCCCATGCTGCTGGGGGAAGACTTGGCCAACCATGTGAAGCTAGCCAAGAGGGTGGGAATAGTCACCCGCAGCCAGGCTAAGCAAGCTTTCACCCCCATCCCTGTTCCTGAGCCGTCCACCAGGGCCCCGTCTGTGTTACCGGAGACCCAAACCCAGGTGGTGGAACCGGATCCCCTGCCAAAGACTGCAACAGCCGTAGTGGATCCAATCCCAGAGACCCAGTCAAAGCCAGTCCCAGAACCGGAACTGGCAACGCAACCAGCACCAGAACCATTGCCAGCACTGAGTCCAGCGCTTGCAAAACCGTCTACAACTCCAATGCCAGAGGGCACCAGCGAGCCTGAACTGGCGGAAGCAGCAGATAACCCTACCCAAGAGGCTCAGCCAGAGCCTGAGATACCACATAGTGCACCAGCGGACAGCGGTTCACGGTCAGTGGAAACAGCCCCAGCACCTGCATCGCTTCCAGAGGGACCAAGCCCCAGTCCACAGTCCAAGGAGGAACTGATGTCTCCAGCATCAAGGGAACAGTTCCAGGCCGAGCAGGAAGCAGATGACAGCCTTCAGAAAGCTTGGGCGGCGGCGCGGAGCACCCCACCGCCTCTCAGCTCTTCTAACCGATCCCGGTTTGTTGTAGAAAAAGGACTGTTATACAAGGAGACTCTTTCTGGTGGGCACCAGGAAGACTGGCATCCTCAAAGACAGTTGGTAGTTCCCACTAAGTATCGGGTAAAGCTCTTGAGCTTAGCCCATGATCATCCCAGTGGCCATTCTGGGGTGAACAGAACCAAAGACCGGTTGGGGAAGTCCTTCCACTGGGAGGGAATGGGCAAGGACGTTGCTAATTATGTCCGGTCTTGTGAGGTGTGCCAACGAGTGGGAAAGCCCCAAGACCAGGTTAAAGCCCCTCTCCAGCCACTACCCATAATTGAGGTCCCATTTCAGCGAGTAGCTGTGGATATTCTGGGTCCTTTCCCAAAGAAGACACCCAGAGGAAAGCAGTACGTACTGACTTTCATGGATTTTGCTACCCGATGGCCGGAAGCTGTACCCTTAAGCAACACCAAGACTAAAAGTGTGTGCCAGGCATTAGCAGACATTTTTGCCAGGGTAGGTTGGCCCTCCGACATCCTTACAGATTCGGGAACTAATTTCCTGGCAGGGAATATGAAAGCCCTGTGGGAAGCTCATGGGGTGAATCACTTGGTTGCCACCCCTCATCACCATCAAACCAATGGTCTGGTGGAGAGGTTTAATGGAACTTTGGGGGCCATGATACGTAAATTCATAAATGAACACTCCAATGATTGGGACCTAGTGTTGCAGCAGTTGCTTTTTGCCTACAGGGCTGTACCACATCCCAGTTTAGGGTTTTCACCATTTGAACTTGTGTATGGCCGCGAGGTTAAGGGGCCATTACAGTTGGTGAAGCAGCAATGGGAGGGGTTTACGCCTTCTCCAGGAACTAACATTCTAGACTTTGTAAGCAACCTACAAAACACCCTCCGACACTCTTTAGCCCTTGCTAAAGAAAACCTAAAGGATGCTCAGGAAGAGCAAAAGGCCTGGTATGATAAACATTCCAGAGAACGGTCCTTCAAAGTAGGAGACCAAGTCATGGTCTTAAAGGCGCTCCAGGCCCATAAAATGGAAGCGTCATGGGAAGAACCATTCACGGTCCAGGAGCGCCTAGGAGCTGTTAACTATCTCATAGCCTCCCCCACCTCCAACATAAAGCCTAAGGTATACCATGTTAATTCTCTTAAGCCCTTTTATTCCAGAGAATTAAACGTTTGCCAGTTTACAGCCCAGGAAACAGATGACGCGGAGTGGCCTGCAGGTGTCTACTACGAAGGAAAAAGGAATGGTGGCGTGGAAGAGGTGCACCTCTCCACGACCCTGGGACGTCTGCAGCGACAGCAGATCAAGGAGCTGTGCACAAGCTTTGCACCAATTTTCTCAGCCACTCCAGGACGGACCGAACGGGCATACCACTCCATTGACACAGGTAATGCTCACCCAATTAGAACCCCACCCTACCGGGAGTCACCTCATGCCCAAGCTGCTATACAAAGGGAGATCCAGGACATGCTACAGATGGGTATAATCCGCCCCTCTACCAGTGCATGGGCATCTCCAGTGGTTCTAGTTCCCAAACCAGATGGGGAAATATGCTTTTGCGTGGACTACCGTAAGCTAAATGCTGTAACTCGTCCTGACAACTATCCAATGCCACGCACAGATGAGCTATTGGAAAAATTGGGACATGCCCAATTCATCTCTACTTTAGACTTAACCAAAGGGTACTGGCAAGTACCACTAGATGAACCCGCTAAGGAAAGGTCCGCCTTCGTCACCCAGGCAGGGGTGTATGAATTCAATGTACTCCCTTTCGGGTTGCGAAATGCACCCGCCACCTTCCAAAGACTTGTAGATGGTCTCTTAGCGGGATTGGGAGAATCTGCAGTTGCCTACCTCGATGATGTGGCCATTTTTTCTGATTCATGGACAGAACACCTGGAGCACCTGGGAAAAGTCTTCGAGCGCATCCGACAGGCAGGACTAACTGTTAAGGCTAAAAAGTGTCAAATAGGCCAAAACAGGGTGACTTACTTGGGGCACCAGGTGGGTCAAGGAACTATAAATCCCCTATAGGCCAAAGTGGATGCTATCCAAAAGTGGCCGGTTCCAAAGTCAAAGAAACAGGTCCAATCCTTCTTAGGCTTGGCCGGATATTATAGGCGATTTGTACCACACTACAGCCAAATCGCCGCCCCGCTGACAGACCTAACCAGAAAGAAACAGCCAAATGCAGTTCAGTGGACTGATAAGTGTCAAAAGGCCTTTAACCAGCTTAAGGCAACACTCATGTCTGACCCTGTGCTAAGGGCCCCAGACTTTGACAAACTGTTCCTAGTAACCACAGATGCTTCCGAGAGAGGCGTGGGAGCAGTTTTAATGCAGGAAGGACCGGATCAAGAATTCCATCCTGTCGTGTTTCTCAGCAAGAAACTGTCTGAGAGGGAAAGCCACTGGTCAATCAGCGAAAAGGAATGCTACGCCATTGTGTACGCGCTGGAAAAGCTACGCCCATATGTTTGGGGACGGCGTTTCCAACTACAAACAGACCATGCTGCGCTACAGTGGCTTCATACCGCCAAGGGAAATAACAAAAAACTTCTTCGGTGGAGTTTAGCTCTCCAAGATTTTGATTTTGAAATACAACACATTTCGGGAGCTTCTAACAAAGTGGCTGATGCACTCTCCCGGGAAAGTTTCCCAGAGTTAACTGGTTAACAATTGTTCTTGGAATGAAACATATTGTTAGTTTTTATATAATCAGTAGTATGTCTAAAGGTACATGTGTCTTATTAACTCTGTTTTCTCCTAGAACTCCAGGAAGAAATCACAGCCAGTGTGGAACCGAACGTCCAACACTATCTGTGATTTGGGGGGCGTGTCATAACTATAAAGGGAAGGGTAACAGCTCTCTGTGTACAGAGACTCCAAATCCTTTTACCTGTAAAGGGTTAAGAAGCTCGGGTAACCTGGCTGACACCTGACCCCAAGGACCAATAAGGAGACAAGATACTTTCAAATCTTGGGGCGGGGAAAGGTTTTTGTGTGTGCTCTTTGTTTTAAGGGGTGGTTCGCTCTTGGGACTGAGAGGGACCAGACATCAATCCAGGTTCTCCCCATCTTTCTAAACAAGTCTCTCCTATTTCAAACTAGTAAGTAAAAGACAGGCAAGGCGTCTTAGATTTACTTTGTTTTCTCAACTTGTAAATGTACCTTTTTACCAGAGTGTGTATCTTTGTTTGCTGTACTTTGAACCTAAGACAGAGGGGGGTCCTCTGAGCTCTTTAAGTTTGATTACCCTGTAAAGTTATTCTCCATACTGACTTTACAGAGATGATTTTTACCTTTTTCTTTAATTAAAAGCCTTCTTTTTTAAGAACCAGACTGATTTCTCCTTGTTTTAAGATCCAAAGGGGTTTGGATCTGTATTCACCAGGAGTTGGTGAAAGGAGGGTGGGAGGAAGGAGGGGGGATGGTTAATTTCTCCTTGTTTTAAGATCCAAGGGGGTTTGGATCTGTGTTCACCAGGGAATTGGTGAAAGGTTTCTCAAGGCTTCCCAGGGAGGGAATTCTTGTGATGGTGGCAGCGGACCAAAGCTAAGCTGGTAGATAAGCTTAGAAGTTTTCATGCAGGCCCTTACATTTGAACCCTAA
>NW_020705493.1:0-4100 GCF_002925995.2 Terrapene triunguis
CCCTGATGGGATCAGCCACCCACAGGAACTGAGATGCCACCATCACCGAGTAACGTCTCGGAGAGTATCACCACTGAGCAGTGCACCGACCACTCACCCATCCAGCACTTGGATGCAGCTGGCCAGGTCCGTCTTCTCGGAAGGGCCCTGCTTGCCAAAGTCCAGCTGGCTGCTCGGCAGCGGAATCCCGAGCGGTATTTTCTGAAAAGAGACAAGGGCAGATAGCACTCCTGGCACACAGAGGGTGATTCCCTGAGGGCAGAGGGGAGCCAGAAGCCCCATAGTGGAGATACCACAGTGTATGGTAGCAGTTTAACCCCTCCTGGGGGCAACATTGCTCCTGGGGACTGGCAGTTTGATGGGGGGGGGAGTAGGTCTGGAGGCCCCCTGCTGGAGGCCTCATGGCCCTGCCTCACCACACCCCAAAAAAGAGCAGAGGAGAAGTTCTCCGGGCAGTCTAGAGTGGCTGCAGGGAGCAGCTAATAAGAGGGGCTGCTGGAGTGACCAATCAGGGGGCACAAGGGCCATATAAAAGGAAGCAGCAAGGGCAGAGCAGTCAGTTGCTGCCTGGAGCTTGAAGAGGGAGAAGCGTGTGCCTGGCTTGCTGGAAGAGCAGCAGGACCATGGGCAGTTCAGTGCAGGCAGGCTGAGCCCAGAACCTAGCCAGACCAGGCGAGGGTACCATGATGGGCCCTGCTGGTCTGGTTGAAGATTGAGCCCAGGGAGGGCTGCCGAAAGGACACCAACCGAGGGAAACGAGATGGGCCCCTTTTGGGCTGTTAAAGAAGGCAGTGCCTCCGGGAGAAGCCTTGGTGCTACAGCCCCATATCAGGGCCATGAGCAAGACCTAGAGACTGTGTATCCCGGAATGGGGGACAGTGTGTACGATTCGGCCGGAGGGTTGAGCCACTGAAGAACCGCCAAAAGAACCGTTGGCTGGGGGCGTGCTCGTGAGAGGCAGGTGCGACCCTGTTGTAAGAACTGAAAGAAAACCAGGCTCACACCCGACCAGGAAGGGGGCACCCGCAAGAGGTGGGTGCTGCCCTGTTCAAAACTGAGTCATTGCAGGCAGGTATCGGCCAGAGAGGGGGTGCTCACAAGACACAGGTGTCGACATCATTACAGGCGAGGTTTATTTTGTTCTCCACGGGCCTTTCATTTCCCCCAGTGCTGATCTCTCTCATTTACCTCCGCCCTTCGTCAGGTAATGCCAGGTGTGTTGCGGCAGCTCTGCCCACAGAGTGCAGAGGAACAGTGTGGGCAGGTGCAGGAGGGCAGCAGTCAGGGGTGGGGGATTGGATGGGTCAGGAGTTCTGGGAGTCCTGTCAGGGGGTGGGGAGTGGTTGGATGGGGTGTGGAAGTCCTGGGGGTCTGTCTGAGGGTGGGGGTATGGATAAGGGTTGGGGCAGTCAGGGGACAGGTAGGGGGTAGGGTCCTAGGGGGGCAGTTAGGGTAGGGGGGTCTCAGGAGCAGGCAGTTAGGGGACAAGGAGTGGGGGGGTTGGAGGTTCTGAGGGGGGTGGGAAGTAGGAGGGAGTGGATGGGGGTGGGGCTAGGACAGGGCTCCCCCCCCATATCCTCTTTTTTGATTGTTGAACTATGGTAACCCTACATCACTGCTACAAGCCTGAACCAAGAACTTTGCAATTACTATATGTATTTGATTCCTTTGAGCAATTTAACTCACCTTTCTTTTTATAAATAAACCTTTAGATTCTAGATAGTAAAGGATTGGCATCAGCGTGATTTTGGGGTAAGATCTGAGGTACATATTGATCTGGGTGTGTGGCTGGTCCTCTGGGACCAGAAGAACCTTTTATTTTTTTAGACTTGTAAAGAACCACTCCTCTCTAAATCCAGTGGTTTTGGTGGTGATATAAGAACTGGAATGCCTAAGGAAACTGCTTTATGATGTCTTGTTAGCCAGTGTGGTGAAACAGAAGTTTACTTTTGTTGCTGGTTTGGTATATCTTATGGAAGAATAACCACCAGTTTTAGGTTGTTTGCCCTGTTTCTCAGCAGTTTGCATTCTCAGTTGTGACCCACTGAGGCAAAGTTACACAATGTAGTGTGGTATTTACCCTACAGTTGCTGTGAAAGGGTAAAGGCTTGAGAGGCCAATTAACCTGCCTGCTTGAACCTGAAGGATGGGCCAGGCCTAATTAGAAATAAAGCCCAGGTGGGGAAGAGAAGGGCTTGTGCCCATAAAGAGCTGAGTGAGACTAGTGGGAGGAAGGAGACCCAGGGGAGAGGAGGTGGGAAGTAGCCTGAGAGGGAGGAGATAGAGCAGACAGGCTACTCCAGGGGTGAGTTTGCCTGGGAGCTGTCCGAGAGGAGGTACGCTAAGTGCTGCATTAGGGGGGCTGTGTTGGTGAGTATTTGAGTGTCTGAGTGTCTGTTGCTGGGACAGTTTGTCAGTTTGACCGTGTGCTTGTTTGCTTGCTTGTTTGTTTGAAAAGTGTGAATTGGGAGTGCTTTGTTCCAGGTGGGCCTTGAGTGGGCCTGACTGGTATATAAGGGCAGTCAGCAGCGAACCAGCTGAGCGGCGAACAGCAGAGGCTAACAGAGGGAGTTTGCCTGGAGAGAGCTCACTGAGGCTTTCATCTGCAGGTTTCTCTGAGTAGTTCTTGCAACAGCTGAGGAAGCTCTTAAGAGGAAGGTGATATGGAAGGTGAGCGATCAGCTGTTGTAGCCTGCACAGGTTGTGCCATGTTTGTCTTTCTTCCACAGGACAGAAGCGACTTTGTACAAAGTGCAAGCTGGTCTCCATATTGGAAGAGAAGGTTAGAGGTCTGGAGAAACGAGTATCGACTCTGCGTTGCATAAGGGAAAATGAAGATTTCCTGGACAGACGTCAGGAGATGCTTCTACGGCCACAATGTTCTGAAGATTCAGAGCAGGCGCAGCAGGGACAGACGGATGATGAAGAAGTTTGGCAGCATGTGACTTCCAGAAGGAGAAAGAGGAGCGTCCATGTACCAGCAATGGAGATACAGGTGAGCAATCGTTTCCATGTTCTCTCTACAGGTACTAATGTGGAGAGTGGAGTAGATGACCCATCTGAGGGAAGGGAGCAGAAGGAGACTCCACCGATTGGAAGGCAAAAGATGCACTGTCCTAGGGATGGGGGTTCCACGACCACCACTCCCAAGAGGAGGAGGAGGGTGGTGGTGGTCGGGGACTCCCTCCTCAGGGGGACTGAGTCATCTATCTGCCACCCCGACCGGGAAAACCGAGAGATCTGCTGCTTGCCAGGAGCCAGGATACACGATGTGACGGACAGACTGCCGAGACTCATCAAGCCCTCGGATCGCTACCCCTTCCTGCTTCTCCACGTGGGCACCAATGATACTGCCAAGAATGACCTTGAGCGGATCACTGCAGACTACGTGGCTCTGGGAAGAAGGATAAAGGAGTTTGAGGCGCAAGTGGTGTTCTCGTCCATCCTCCCTGTGCAAGGAAAAGGCCTGGGTAGAGACCGTCGAATCGTGGAAGTCAACGAATGGCTACGCAGGTGGTGTCGGAGAGAAGGCTTTGGATTCTTCGACCATGGGATGGTGTTCCAAGAAGGAGGAGTGCTGGGCAGGGACGGGCTCCACCTAACGAAGAGAGGGAAGAGCATCTTCGCCAGCAGGCTGGCTAACCTAGTGAGGAGGGCTTTAAACTAGGTTCACCGGGGGAAGGAGACCAAAGCCCTGAGGTAAGTGGGGAAATGGGATCCTGGGAGGAAGCACGAGCAGGAGAGCGCAAGAGGGGAGGACTCCTGTCTCATACTGAGAAAGAGGGACGATCAATGAGTTATCTTAAGTGCCTATACACAAATGCAAGAAGCCTGGGAAACAAGCAGGGAGAACTGGAAGTCCTGGCACAGTCAGGGAACTATGATGCGATTGGAATGACAGAGACTTGGTGGGATAACTCACATGACTGGAGTACTATCATGGATGGATATAAACTGTTCAGGAAGGACAGGCAGGGCAGAAAAGGTGGGGGAGTTGCGTTGTATGTAAGAGAGGAGTATGACTGCTCAGAGCTCTGGTATGAAACTGCAGAAAAACCTGAGTGTCTCTGGATAAAGTTGAGAAGTGTGAGCAACAAGGG
>NW_020705494.1:0-4802 GCF_002925995.2 Terrapene triunguis
ACCAATCAGGGGGCAGAAGGGTCATATAAAAGGAAGCAGCAAGGGCAGAGCAGTCAGTTGCTGCCTGGAGCTTGAAGGGGGAGAAGTGGGTGCCTGGCTTGCTGGAAGAGCAGCAGGACCATGGGCAGTTCGGTGCAGGCAGGCTGAGCCCAGAACCTAGCCAGACCCGGCGAGGGTACCATGATGAGCCCTGCTGGTCTGGTTGAAGATTGAGCCCAGGGAGGGCTGTCGAAAGGACACCAACCGAGGGAACCGAGATGGGCCCCTTTTGGGCTGTTAAAGAAGGCAGTGCCTCCGGGAGAAGCCTTGGTGCTACAGCCCCATATCAGGGCCATGACAAGACCTAGAGACTGTGTATCCCGGAATGGGGGACAGTGCATGTGACTCGGCCGGAGGGCTGAGTCACTGAAGAACCGCAAAAAGAACCGTTGGCTGGGGGCGTGCTCGTGAGAGGCAGGTGCAACCCTGTTGTAAGAACTGAAAGAAAACCAGGCTCACACCCGACCAGGAAGGGGGCACCCACAAGAGGTGGGTTCCGCCCCATTCAAAACTGAGTGATTGCAGGCAGGTATCGGCCAGAGAGGGGGTGCTCACAAGACACAGGTGTCGACATCATTACAGGCGAGGTTTATTTTGTTCTCCATGGGCCTTTCATTTCCCCCAGTGCTGATCTCTCTTATTTAACACTGCCCTTCGTCAGGTAATGCCAGGTGTGTTGTGGCAGCTCTGCCCACAGAGCGCAGGGGAACAGTGTGGGCAGGTGCAGGAGGGCAGCAAATCAGCCACTGTGCGTAATGGCAGCCCTGCCCTGGGAGACTATGGGGATGGTGTAGGCAGGGACAGGGCCCAGGAAATCAGCCTGTGTCTATAGCATAAGAGCTCTGCCATCCCAGGGTGAGCTGGGGCACACCATTTCCTGGGATTTCCGAACACCTTTGGATCAGACACCTAATGAAACGTGACAGACACTTAAAACCACGGGGTTAGGAACAGAGTCCGACTGTGGATTGAAAACCAGCTACACGACTGGGAACAAAGAGCTATTGGGAATGGCTGCTCCTCAGGGTGCAGGGAGCTCATTTCTGAGCTGTCCTGGGGCCAGCCCTGGGAGCTGTGTGCATTATGGATTTGGAGAGAGAACTGGGCAGCAGGTTGGTAACATTTGCCAGTGACACGAGATTGTTTCAGTTAGAACTAGAGAGACTTGACAGCATCTCCGGGTGGATGTGAACCCATGGAGGGACTGAGCAACATGATAGTAGGTGCAGTTCAGCTTGCACAAGCATAAGGTAAATCACCTGGGCTTCTCCTATGCACTGCTGGGCAGGGTCCTCGAAGGATAATGTGTGACGTTATCTGATTAAGATATGACCATATAGATCACTGTTGCAACCTCTCTTATATATCTGCAACAAATCTCATATAAAATGTGGCATGTAAGATGTCTATGAAAAGGTTATGACTTGTTGGTTATGATTATGCTATCTATATGCATGTATCATTTTTGTATTTGAAGTTATAAGTTTTGGCTCTATACCTCGATTTCAAATGCTTGCTCCTGAGGTAACGCCCAGAAGGTAGTTAGCCAGCACATCTCGGAGGGACTATTCAAATTAAGTGGCTCATCAAAAGACACTTAACAGGCAGTAGACCATGGGAGACCCCCGTCTACACTGAATGAACTGTCCTGCAAAGGTGCTGTTTGAGGTATAAGTAACGGCTTCTTGTAGCAGGGCAGTCACCCCGTTCCGGTTAAGAAGGGATTAAAAGCAGCCAAGGGAGACTGGTTGGATAAACCGCCACAGGTGTGGCCACACCCAATTAGGGTCCAGCTGACCCTGATCACAGGTGCCAACTTTTGTTGGTGCCGGTGGGTCCTCGCGCTCCCTTGGCCCCGGCCCCACCCCCGCCCCGACTCTGCCCCCTCCCTGCCCCTATTGGATCGCTCCCCAAATCCCTGCCCTGGCCCCGCCTCTTCCCCAAGCGCGCCACATTCCTCCTCCCCCCCCTCCCTCCCAGGTTTGCTGCGCGAAACAGCTGTTTCGCGGCGCAGGCGCTGGGAGGGAGGGGGGAGAAGCAGGACGTGGAGGCCCTCTCAGAGGAGGAGGCAGAGCAGAGGGAGAGGTGAGCTGGGTCGGTGGGGTGGGTCAGGGAGCTGCCAGTGGGTGCTCTGCACGCACCAAATTTTCCCTGTGGGTGCTCCAGCCCCAAAGCACCCATGGAGTCGACGCCTATGACCCTGATAAAAGGGCAGGCTGAGAGAGTATGAAAGACTTTTGTTCAAGCTGAGGAGCAGAGAGGACCAGGCTGCCTGGGAGAGCAATTAGGGTACCTGAGGCAGAGCAGGGCTGGGGAAAGGCAGGCAGAGCTGAGGAGATCTGCCCTGTTAAATCCCCAGACTGAGGCCTTGCTAAAGGCCAGGGGAGGTACTAGGACTGCAGGGAGGCAGCTGGGGGTGGAAAGGCAGCCAGTCCAAAACCCTTGCCAATGAGAAGTGGCCACTTCAGACTGCAGTCTGCCCCTGAGGGAAGGGGCTAGATGAGGACTGGCAGTGGGTCACTGAGGTGAGGTGGGCTTAGGGGACTGGGGTTCCCCAGGAAGAGGAGACCCAGAGTGTGGGGGCACTACTGTGGGGCAGCACCCCAAGGTAAGGTGCACTGGGGTCCGGGAGGAATGTGGGGCTGAAGTGCTATAAGAGGTGGCGATCAGGAGGAAGCAGGCACCAGTAGGAAGACACCGGCCAGCAGGAGGCGCTCCGAGGCTGGAACTGACCAGCAGGAGGTGCTGCGGCGGTGAATGCTACACTTCTTCTGTGTCCAAACCTTCATGCTTGGACATGTGACTTGGCCATGTGACTCCAAACACTATCTTGTCACCTGTAATTTTCCACTAGCTGTGCTGAGAGCTTTGTTTGAAAGAATAGGTTCCCTGCACGTGGAAGAAGATATAAAAGGCCTGGAAACCCCTCCATTTTGCCTCTATCCTGCTCTGGCCTCTTTCCTGCCCAAACCTCTAGACTATGAACTTATATCAATAGAAGCAGTCTAATCAAGGAATTGAGGACCTTTCAATGATTTGGAAGCAGCCAGAGACTTGACTTAAGCCAGCAGTTTATTCCATCACTGCTACAAGCCTGATTGTGGTGTTTGCAATTACTATACGTATTTGATTCGTCTGAGCAATTTTAACTCACCTTCTTTTTTATAAATAAATCTTTAGATTCTAGATACTAAAGGATTGGCATCAGTGTGCTTTTTGGTAAGATCTGAGGTACATATTGATCTGGCTGTGTGGCTGGTCCTTTGGGATTAGAAGACCCTTTTATTTTTTGAGACTGGTTGTAAAGAACCACTCCTCTCTAAATCCAGTGGTTTTGGTGGTGATATAAGAACTGGAATGCCTAAGGAAACTGCTTTTATGACGTCTTGTTAGCCAGTGTGGTGAAACAGAAGTTTACTTTTGTTGCTGCTTTGATATATCTTATGGAAGAATAACCACCAGTTTTGGGTTGTGTTTGCCCTGTTTCTTAGCAGTTTGGCATTCTCAGTTGTGACCCACTGAGGCACAGTTACACAATGTAATGGGGTATTTACCATACAGGTGCTGTGATAGGGTAAAGCCTTGTAAGGCCAATTAACTTGTCTCCTTGAACCTGGAGGATGGGCCAGGCCTAATTAGAAATAAGCCCAGGTGGGGAAGAGAAGGGCTTGTGGCCATAAAGAGCTGAATGAGGCTAGTGGGAGGAAGGAGACCTGGGGAGAGGAGGTGGGAAGTAGCCTGAGAGAAAGCTGAGAGGGAGGAGGCAGAGCAGAGCAGACAGGCTACTCCAGGGGTGAGTGGGATGCCTGACTGGAGACAGTGGCCCTGAGGAGCAGTAGCTTCCCTGAGCAAGGGAAGGAGTGTGCCAGCCCCTGGACAGTGGGGCTGTTGAAAGCACAGGACCTGGAGACAAGCTGTGGGGATAAGTGGAGCGGATGAGGCAGGCCTGTGAGGCTGTGGTGGCTGTTTTGTTTACGGTTCTATCGGACATGGTAAAGGACTCTGGCCAGAAGGGGCAGGACTCTGTCACGTTATCTGACCGGAGGGCCAGGGTACTCTTATGGCTGGAGTAGGCCAAAGATTAGTAGGGAAAAACTAAGGAGAAATTTGCTGCACTGCCACACCCAGCCAGGAGGAGGTGTGCTGGGGTGGCTACTTGCTACAGCCAAGCCTTCAGGAACAGCAGGGCCGGCTCCAGCATTTCTGCCGCCCCAAGCAAAAAAAAAAAAAAAAAGCCGTGATCGGCGGCAGTTCAGCGGCAGGTCCTTCGCTCCTAGAGGGAGTGAGGGACCTGCTGCCCCCCCGAATTGCTGCAGGTGCCGCCCCTCTCCCCTGGCTGCCCCAAGCACCTGCTTGTTAAGCTGGTGCCTGGAGCCGGCCCTGAGGAACAGAGCAATGGAGGTGTCTGCCCAGAGCGGGACAAAGCTCTAAAAGCTGATAGATTGATTGGGAGCATTAAAAAGGGAATGGAAATAGTGCCCTTTTGTCAGACGGGGTGGCCTCTCCTTGGAGTACTACATTTCTGATCACCTCCCGGGACAGAGGATGTAGCTGAGATTGAAGAGCTTCAGAGAGGGCCAGTGGAGGTGGGTTGAGATCTGGGCAGCAGTAAGAGAGGAGTATGACTGCTCAGAGCTCCGGTATGAAACTGCAGAAAAACCTGAGAGTCTCTGGATTAAGTTTAGAAGTGTGAGCAACAAGGGTGATGTTGTGGTGGGAGTCTGCTATAGACCACCAGACCAGGGGGATGAGGTGGACGAGGC
>NW_020705495.1:0-1622 GCF_002925995.2 Terrapene triunguis
TGGCACTTGGCAGAGATTGCAAAAAGACATGGCCCATGCCCCAAGGAGTTTACAGCCACTGAGGTAGAAGCTAGCGAAAGGGAGGGGGCAGGCAAGGAGAGATGGGGATTCAAACAAATACAAACAATGGCCTGAGTTTTCCAAAAGTGACCAGTGATGGCGGGGCACCAACCTTAAGACACTTTAAGGTACGTCTCCACTGCAATGTTTATGTTGGCCCCACACTTCTCTTGCACTGGAGGAATTATCCTCTGGCCTATTGTGGCTCCTACTGGCTCTTGTATGCTGCCAGAGCCAGAATCAGCCCCAAGGGTGGTGAGGGCCTCACTTCCAGGTGACAGGAAGACAGGGCGTGTGCGGGAGGGGGCGTGTGTGTATCTGTGTGCTGGGGGTGCTTATCCACCTCCATTTCCAGATTGGGAAATCAAGGGCATTGAGGCAAGCCCATTTCCAGAAGACCCCTGAGCTGAGTGGATCTCAGTTTCAGTGAACTGCAGAGGGGTGTGGCCCAACCTCTGAGTCTGTGCTGAAGCTGACTGGAGTGTCTAACTCAGCAAGACAGGAGTGGAGGGGCCCCTGTTCTGGCAGAAGGGGGTTCTCTGTCGTATTCCAGCTCGTTGAGTGACGGTCTCAAGGGAAGATAAATGGAAATTGATTTGCAATTTGCCCAGGAAAAGGCTGCCATGAAGGCAGAAGCAGCCAAACAAACAGCTGCACACCAGCAAGCACTGGACTTAAAAGACAAAGAGATTGAAGCACAGAAAGATGCTCAGGAGGAGAAGAAAAGAGAACTGGGTAGCAAATGTCCAAAAAAAAAGGGGGGGGGGGGGGGGAATTTTATGTCCAAGTCTCTGGCAGTAAGTTCAGGAGGAGGGTGTGATGTTGCACTCCATATGATTTTATGAAAATATGCTAATGAGTGTGAATATAATGTAACTGGAATATGCTTCATGCAAAAGGTCTCTTATAAGGTATCATCACAAAGTTTATCATCTACGGGGTGTGGTCATCCTATTTGTATGAATGTATCATTCTTGTATCTGAAACTAGAAATATGAAATATAACTCTGAGGTCCTATTGTAATTATGCAAATGTGGGCCATTAATGGTGGTTTGGAACCTTGATGGCGCCCATCAACTAGGACAATTAGTTGTAAATGGCTCTGTTTACTTGCAAGCCTTCCTGTGAGTCAGGCCAGGAAGAATGAAGGCTTGGGATCTCACAGGACGTGTGACCATGTCACCTGATACTGGAATCCATCTTTAACTGGTGCTTTCCATTTAGAAGGAGGGGTGGGAACCCAGAGAGAGACAAAGGATTCCTGCCTTGTGCCAAAGCTATAAAAGGGGGTGGAACAGAACAAAGTGGGTGAAGTCATGAGAAATCCCCTAGCTACCACCTGAGCTGGAACAAGGACTGTACCAGGGGAAAGGATTGGGCCCAGACTAGAAAGCAGTCTAGTCTGTGAAAGAAGCTTCTTAGAACATCTCTGAGGGTGAGATTTACCTGTATTCAGTTTCTTAAATGTATTAGGCTTAGACTTGTGTGTTTTGCTTTATTTTGCTTGGTAACTTACTTTGTTCTGTCTGTTATTACTTGGAAACACTTAAAGCCTACTTTT
>NW_020705496.1:0-1615 GCF_002925995.2 Terrapene triunguis
TGAGGCAAGCCCATTTCCAGAACCCCTGAGCTGAGTGGATCTCAGTTTCAGTGAACTGCAGAGGGGCGTGGCCCAACCTCTGGGTCTGTGTTGAAGCTGACTGGAGTGTCTAACTCAGCAAGCAGGAGTGGAGGGGCGCCTGTTCTGGCAGGAGGGGGTTCTCTGTTGTATCCCAGCTCATTGAGTGACGGTCTCAAGGGAAGACAAATGGAAATTGATTTGCAATTTGCCCGGGAAAAGGCTGCCATGAAGGCAGAAGCAGCCAAACAAAGGGCTGCACACGAGCAAGCACTGGACTTTAAAAACAAAGAGATTGAAGCACAGAACGATGCTCAGGAGGAGAAGAGAGAACTGGGTAGTAAATGCCCTGTCCAAAAAAAAAGGGGGGGGAATTGTAGATGTACTGTCTCTGCCATGGACAGTGTCCAAGTCTCTGGCAGTAAGTTCAGGAGGAGGGTGTGATGTTGCACTCCATATGATTTTATGAAAATATGCTAATGAGTGTGAATATAATGTAACTGGAATATGCTTAATGGAAAAGGTCTCTTGTAAGGTATCATTACAAAGCTTATAATCTATTGAGTGTGGTCATCCTGTTTGTATAAATGTATCATTCTTGTATCTGAAACTAGAAATATGAAATATAACTCTCTGCCATTAATGGTGGTTTGTAATCTTGATGGCTCCCATCAACTAGGACAACTGATTGTAAATGGCTCTGTTTACTTGCAAGCCTTCCTGTGAGTCAGGTCAGGAAGAATGAAGGCTTGGGGTCTCACAGGACATGTGACCATGTCACCTGGTACTAGAATCCATCTTTAACCTGGTGCTTATTGGAACATCTCTGAGGGTGAGATTTACCTGTATTCAGTTTCTTAAATGTATTAGGCTTAGACTTGCATGTTTTGTTTTATTTTGCTTGGTAACTTACTTTGTTCTGTCCGTTATTACTTGGAACCACTTAAATCCTACTTTTTATATTTAATAAAATCACCTTTGATTATTAATTAACCCAGAGTAAGTAATTCATATCCGGGGGAGCAAACAGCTGCGCATATCTCTCTATCAGTGTTATAGAGTGCGGATAATTTATGAGTTTACCCTGTATAAGCTTTATTCAGAGTAAAATGGATTTATTAGGGATTTGGATCCCATTGGGAGCTGGGTGTCCAGGTGCTAGAGACAGGAGCACTTGCTAAGCCGTTTTCAGTTAAGTCTGCAGTTTGGGGGGCATGGGTCAGACCCTGGGTCTGTGTTGCAGCAGATTAGCATATCTGGCTCAACAAGTCAGGGTTCTGGAGTCCCAAACTGGCATGGCAAACGGGCTCAGAGGTATTCTCAGCACATCAGGTGACAGTCCCAAAGGGGTTTCTGTGATCCAACCCGTCACACACCTCCATTTCCAGATTGGGAAATCAAGGGCATGGAGGCAAGCCCATTTCCAAAAGAAGAGATCAGGGAGGAAGGGCTCAGGGTTTGGGACTGGTGTTGCCAGGGAGCCAGGGAGACCAGGGGCTGCAAGTCCATCCATTGACATTACCAGATGGGCATGTGGAGGTTGTCCCAATGTTTATCATTCACACCAGTTACATTTGCCACCCCTCCCTGATGGGAT
>NW_020705497.1:0-5171 GCF_002925995.2 Terrapene triunguis
ATAGTTATGACACGCCCCCCAAATCACAGATAGTGTTGGACGTTCGGTTCCACACTGGCTGTGATTTCTTCCTGGAGTTCTAGGAGAAAACAGAGTTAATAAGACATACTACTGATTATATAAAAACTAACAATGTTTTATTCCAAGAACAATTGTTAACCAGTTAACTCTGGGAAACTTTCCCGGGAGAGTGCATCAGCCACTTTGTTAGAAGCTCCCGAAATGTGTTGTATTTCAAAATCAAAATCTTGGAGAGCTAAACTCCACCGAAGAAGTTTTTTGTTATTTCCCTTGGCGGTATGAAGCCACTGTAGCGCAGCATGGTCTGTTTGTAGTTGGAAACGCCGTCCCCAAACATATGGGCGTAGCTTTTCCAGCGCGTACACAATGGCGTAGCATTCCTTTTCGCTGATTGACCAGTGGCTTTCCCTCTCAGACAGTTTCTTGCTGAGAAACACGACAGGATGGAATTCTTGATCCGGTCCTTCCTGCATTAAAACTGCTCCCACGCCTCGCTCGGAAGCATCTGTGGTTACTAGGAACGGTTTGTCAAAGTCTGGGGCCCTTAGCACAGGGTCAGACATGAGTGTTGCCTTAAGCTGGTTAAAGGCCTTTTGACACTTATCAGTCCACTGAACTGCATTTGGCTGTTTCTTTCTGGTTAGGTCTGTCAGCGGGGCGGCGATTTGGCTGTAGTGTGGTACAAATCGCCTATAATATCCGGCCAAGCCTAAGAAGGATTGGACCTGTTTCTTTGACTTTGGAACCGGCCACTTTTGGATAGCATCCACTTTGGCCTGTAGGGGATTTATAGTTCCTTGACCCACCTGGTGCCCCAAGTAAGTCACCCTGTTTTGGCCTATTTGACACTTTTTAGCCTTAACAGTTAGTCCTGCCTGTCGGATGCGCTCGAAGACTTTTCCCAGGTGCTCCAGGTGTTCTGTCCATGAATCAGAAAAAATGGCCACATCATCGAGGTAGGCAACTGCAGATTCTCCCAATCCCGCTAGGAGACCATCTACAAGTCTTTGGAAGGTGGCGGGTGCATTTCGCAACCCGAAAGGGAGTACATTGAATTCATACACCCCTGCCTGGGTGACGAAGGCTGACCTTTCCTTAGCGGGTTCATCTAGTGGTACTTGCCAGTACCCTTTGGTTAAGTCTAAAGTAGAGATGAATTGGGCATGTCCCAATTTTTCCAATAGCTCATCTGTGCGTGGCATTGGATAGTTGTCAGGACGAGTTACAGCATTTAGCTTACGGTAGTCCACGCAAAAGCGTATTTCCCCATCTGGTTTGGGAACTAGAACCACTGGAGATGCCCATGCACTGTTAGAGGGGCGGATTATACCCATCTGTAGCATGTCCTGGATCTCCCTTTGTATAGCCGCTTGGGCATGAGGTGACTCCCGGTAGGGTGGGGTTCTAATTGGGTGAGCATTACCTGTGTCAATGGAGTGGTATGCCCGTTCGGTCCGTCCTGGAGTGGCTGAGAAAATCGGTGCAAAGCTTGTGCACAGCTCCTTGATCTGCTGTCGCTGCAGACGTCCCAGGGTCGTGGAGAGGTTCACCTCTTCCACGCCACCATTCCTTGTTCCTTCGTAGTAGACACCTGCAGGCCACTCCGCGTCATCTGTTTCCTGGGCTGTAAACTGGCAAACGTTTAATCCTCTGGAATAAAAGGGCTTAAGAGAATTAACATGGTATACCTTAGGCTTTATGTTGGAGGTGGGGGAGGCTATGAGATAGTTAACAGCTCCTAGGCGCTCCTGGACCGTGAATGGTCCTTCCCACGACGCTTCCATTTTATGGGCCTGGAGCGCCTTTAAGACCATGACTTGGTCTCCTACTTTGAAGGACCGTTCTCTGGAATGTTTATCATACCAGGCCTTTTGCTCTTCCTGAGCATCCTTTAGGTTTTCTTTAGCAAGGGCTAAAGAGTGTCGGAGGGTGTTTTGTAGGTTGCTTACAAAGTCTAGAATGTTAGTTCCTGGAGAAGGCGTAAACCCCTCCCATTGCTGCTTCACCAACTGTAATGGCCCCTTAACCTCGCGGCCATACACAAGTTCAAATGGTGAAAACCCTAAACTGGGATGTGGAACAGCCCTGTAGGCAAAAAGCAACTGCTGCAACACTAGGTCCCAATCATTGGAGTGTTCATTTATGAATTTACGTATCATGGCCCCCAAAGTTCCATTAAACCTCTCCACCAGACCATTGGTTTGATGGTGATGAGGGGTGGCAACCAAGTGATTCACCCCATGAGCTTCCCACAGGGTTTTCATGTTCCCTGCCAGGAAATTAGTTCCCGAATCTGTAAGGATGTCGGAGGGCCAACCTACCCTGGCAAAAATGTCTGCTAATGCCTGGCACACACTTTTAGCCTTGGTGTTGCTTAAGGGTACAGCTTCCGGCCATCGGGTAGCAAAATCCATGAAAGTCAGTACGTACTGCTTTCCTCTGGGTGTCTTCTTTGGGAAAGGACCCAGAATATCCACAGCTACTCGCTGAAATGGGACCTCAATTATGGGTAGTGGCTGGAGAGGGGCTTTAACCTGGTCTTGGGGCTTTCCCACTCGTTGGCACACCTCACAAGACCGGACATAATTAGCAACGTCCTTGCCCATTCCCTCCCAGTGGAAGGACTTCCCCAACCGGTCTTTGGTTCTGTTCACCCCAGAATGGCCACTGGGATGATCATGGGCTAAGCTCAAGAGCTTTACCCGATACTTAGTGGGAACCACCAACTGTCTTTGAGGATGCCAGTCTTCCTGGTGCCCACCAGAAAGAGTTTCCTTGTATAAAAGTCCTTGTTCTACAACAAACCGGGATCGGTTAGAAGAGCTGAGAGGCGGTGGGGTGCTCCGTGCCGCCGCCCAAGCTTTCTGAAGGCTGTCATCTGCTTCCTGCTCGGCCTGGAACTGTTCCCTTGATGCTGGAGACATCAGTTCCTCCTTGGACTGTGGACTGGGGCTTGGTCCCTCTGGAAGCGATGCAGGTGCTGGGGCTGTTTCCACTGACCGTGAACCGCTGTCCGCTGGTGCACTATGTGGTATCTCAGGCTCTGGCTGAGCCTCTTGGGGAGGGTTATCTGCTGCTTCCGCCAGTTCAGGCTCGCTGGTGCCCTCTGGCATTGGAGTTGTAGACGGGTTTGCAAGCGCTGGACTCCGTGCCGGCAATGGTTCTGGTGCTGGTTGCGTTGCCAGTTCCGGTTCCGGGACTGGCTTTGGCTGGGTCTCTGGGATTGGATCCACTACGGCTGTTGCAGTCGTTGGCAGGGGATCCGGTTCCACCACCTGTGTTTGGGTCTCCGGTAACACAGACGGGGCCCTGGTGGACGGCTCAGGAACAGGGATGGGGGTGAAAGCTTGCTTAGCCTGGCTGCGGGTGACTATTCCCACCCTCTTGGCTAGCTTCACATGGTTGGCCAAGTCTTCCCCCAGCAGCATGGGGATGGGATAATTGTCATAGACTGCAAAAGTCCACATTCCTGCCCAGCCCTTGTACTGGACATGCAACTGGGCTGTAGGCAAGGTTACAGACTGTGACACGAAGGGTTGAATTGTCACTGTAGCCTCCGGGTTGATGAGTTTGGGGTCCACTAGGGATTGGTGGATAGTTGACACTTGTGCCCCAGTGTCCCTCCAAGCGATAACCTTCTTTCCGCCCACTCTCAAGGTTTCCCTTCGCTCCGAGGGTATGAGAGAGGCATCTGGGTCTGGGGATCTTTGGTGTGATTGGGGTGTAATGAACTGTAATCGGTTAGGGTTCTTGGGGCAGTGAGCCTTTATATGCCCCAGTTCATTACATTTAAAACATCGCCCTGCTAAGGTATCACCGGGGCGATGTTGGTTGATGGAGACTGGTGTGGTGGGGTGAGAAGGCGTCTGGGGTTTCCCTTGGGATGTGGGTGGGGCCTTGGGTTGTCCCCGGTGGTAAGGTTTTGTTTCGGCTTGCCCCTTCTGATATTCGCTCCAACTGCTACTAGCTTTTTTCTTTTCTGTCACCTCCACCCATTTGGCTCCAATCTCCCCCGCCTCGGTTACAGTTTTGGGCTTCCCATCTAGGATGTACCTTTCTATTTCCTCAGGAACACCCTCTAAAAACTGCTCCATTTGCAATAGGAAGGGCAACTCTTCCGTAGATTTAACATTTGCTCCTGATATCCAGGCATCCCAATTTTTCCCAATGTGGTAGGCATGTCGGGTAAATGACACATCGGGTTTCCACCTTAGGGCTCTGAACCGCCGACGGGCATGCTCAGGTGTTAGCCCCATTCTGATTCTGGCCTTGTTTTTAAAAAGTTCATAACTGTTCATGTGTTCCTTAGGCATTTCAGCCGCCACCTCTGCTAAGGGTCCACTGAGCTGCGGCCTCAGCTCTACCATGTACTGGGGTGGAGGGATGTTGTATCCAAGGCAGGCCCTTTCAAAATTTTCTAAGAAGGCCTCAGTATCATCGCCTGCCTTGTAGGTAGGGAATTTCCTGGGATGGGAAGTGGTACCTGGAGAGGAGTTGTTAGGATGGTCTGATGCACCCTGCCTAGTCCTTGCTGCTTCCAGTTCCATCTCTTTTTCTTTCAGCTCCATCTCTCTCTTGTGGGCCGCCTCTTTGGCTTTCTCTTCTCTGTCTCTCAGCTCCATCTCTCTCTTGTGGGCCGCCTCTTTGGCTTTCTCTTCTCTGTCTCTTAGCTCTATCTCTTTTTCTTTCAGCTCCATAGCTCTCTTGTGGGCCTCCTCTTTAGCTTTTTCTTCTTTGGTAGTCATTTTCCTGGTTTTCTTGTGCTGGGTCACACCCCTCTGCAGTTGACTGAAATTGGGATGTACTTAGCTCTGGCTGCTGCTGAGTTAACAGAGACTTTCTAACAAGCTACTCCCGAGGATGTAAAAAGAAAAAAAAAACAATTCAACTTGTAAATTATCTTTACCAGTCAGTCAAAGTTTGCTCCCTTTGAACCCTTCTCTTAACAAAGGACCTCGTTAAAAAAAACTTAACACCTCTGCCTTCAGGCAAGGAGAGATAAGATATGCATCTACCTTCAGCTCTGCTTTCCAAGCAGCTAGAAGGAAAAAAAAATCTCTTACTGGCTTTGGGTTTAAAATGTATCCCACCGCTATGCCACCATGTCAAGGCTGGATCCCCACTTTGAACCTTAGGGTTCAAATGTAGGG
>NW_020705498.1:0-5341 GCF_002925995.2 Terrapene triunguis
CCCTCCTGAGTCACCTGGCGTGATGGTGATGCCTGGTGACGTCAACAACTCCCTCCTTTGAGAATACTCAACAAGCTTTTGGCTGAGTTTTCTCATATTCTGTGGACAAGATATGATTGAGTGCTATGAAGCTGGGGTCCTCAATGAGAGGGTATGCCGGGACTTGGGAGCATACCCAGCAGTTAGAGAGGTTGAATTCTTGGGCAAAGCAAACCTTCAAGGACTCATATGTGTTTGTTTCCAAGTTAGTAGGGATTTCTTTCCATCCCGCATGTGGTCGGGGGGAAACAGGAGGTAACGAGAGGAGTGTCCCTATGGCAAAGAGTACCACTGTGGCAGACCCTGGACCTGAACTCATGCTGGGCAGGTGACCCTAGGGCCTGACAATTACAATTCCCCAAATACCCACAAAATAACAATTACCAATAGCAGGCAGACTAAAAGCAAAAGGGACCAGGCCACCAGGTTAGGCCGGCCCTGTGAAAACAAACACAACCAACGCTTAGAGTTCTCGCGGGGAGTGCGCTGTGACTGTCCAAAGAGATCACAGGGCATTCCCAGCAGGCCTTATTGTCTTTTGAATAACAGCTTAAGTCCCAGGTCGTCGCTGGCAGTCTTCTCTGCAGGCTGGACGGTCCACCGTTCAGGAGCAGGCACTGCTTTCAGGCGAGAGTGATGAATCCAGTTCTTGTGTCCTTCGACCTTTGCTGCTGTATGGGAGACCAGCAGGACGGTGTGGGGTCCCTTCCACTTCTCTTGGAGAGGCTCGTCCTTCCAGGTCCGAACGAGTACGGAGTCACCTGGCTGCAAGGAGTGGATCGGGGCATCCAGCGGGAGAGGCTGCAAATCTTTGGTGTACCTGTGGAGAGAACAAAGAACAGCAGACAGAGAGCACATGTACTGAGATAAGAAACCACAGCCTACCTCCCACTCCCCTGCCAGAACCGGTGTACCGTTCATAGGCCATGCCCTTCCAAACATAATCTCGAAGGGACTGAGCCCTAACCTGCCCTTAGGGAGAGCGCGAATGCGGAGCAAAACAAGGGGTAGAGCATCAGGCCACTTAAGGGAAGCCTCTTGGCAGACCTTTGAGAGGTGCCGCTTAAGTGTCTGATTTGTGCGTTCCACTACCCCACTGGCCTGCGGTCGCCATGGAGTGTGGAGCTTCCAGGGGATTTGCAGGGCATCCGATATCTTCTGAACAACTTGGGATGTGAAGTGTGTTCCGTTGTCAGATTCCATCCACTGGGGGAGTCCAAAGCGAGGAATGATTTCCTTGACAAACTTAAGAGCCACCGTTTTGGCAGTGTTGTTACGACATGGGAAGGCTTCAGGCCATCCGCTGAATCGGTCCACTAAGACGAGAAGGTATCTGAATCCTTGGGTCCGGGGGAACTCAGTAAAATCTATTTGCCAAACTAGTCCTGGGCCTGGGGTAGGTTCCAGAGTGGCTGGTGGCACTGACACTCCAGGTCGAGGGTTGTTCTTTTGGCAGACTAAACATTCAGCCTGCACCTGGGAGGCCAGAGGCCTAAGTCCAGAGGTTAGAAAGTATTTATTCATAAGCTGGGAAAGAGCTTCTCTACCTGCGTGGGTAGACTGATGTAGTTTCTGTAGTACTGGCCGTATTAGATTCCTTGGTAGGAGGATTTTTCCTTCCGTGGAGTGGAGCCATCCCTCCTTTTCCCGGAGCCTAAGTGTGTTGGCTAGGTTCCTCTCTTCGTGAGAGTACTGAGGGGTCGGGAGCTCCCCCACTGATGGGATGAGGGCATGCATATGGGCATCTTTAGCTTCCTGTGGTTCCAGGGTAGCAGCTCGCTTGGCCTCTCTGTCCGCCCTGGCATTACCCTTAGCCACATCTTGATCTTCTCTTTGATGAGCCTTGCAGTGTATCACTGCTACTTCTGAGGGGAGCTGTACCGCTTCTAAAAGCCGGAGAATTTGAGGCCCATGTTTAACCGGAGAACCTTGGGCTGTCAACATTTTTTTTTCCTTCCACAGACCGGCATGGGCGTGTAGTATTTCAAAGGCATATTTGGAATCAGTAAAAATGTTAACCTTTTTTCCTTTTGACAGTTCAAGTGCACGGGTTAAGGCTACCAATTCAGCCAGCTGAGCTGATGTCCCAGCAGGTAAACCCTCTGCTTCCACAGTCTTATGGAGAGATACAATAGCATAGCCTGCCCTCCTCTGTCCGTTTACAACTGTACTGCTGCCGTCAGTATACCACTCATAATCAGCATTGGGGAGGGGTTGATCTTTTAAGTCTGGGCGGCTGGAGTATTGGACATCTATGATTTCCAGACAGTCATGTTCCTGCTCCTCTGTCTCCGGTAACAGGGTGGCTGGGTTAAGGGAGGGACAGGTCTGTAGGGTAACTTCAGGATTTTCTAACAGTTTTGCTTGATACCGAGCAACCCGAGCCTGTGTAAGCCAGAGACCACCCTTAGTATCCAGCAGGGCTTGAACCATATGGGGAGTATACACTTGCACAACTCCTCCCAGTGTCAATTTCTCAGCTTCCCCAAGGACTAGGGCAGTTGCTGCGACCGCCCTCAAACAGGCTGGCCATCCCTTTGAAACTTGATCCAGTTGTTTAGAGAAATATGCCACAGGACGCTTCCAGGCACCTAATAGCTGGGTAAGCACTCCCAGGGCCACCCCTCTCCGTTCATGCACATACAGTTGGAATGGCTTAACTAGGTCCGGCAGGCCTAGAGCTGGAGCTTCCATTAGTTTCCTTTTTTCCAAAGCACATTTCGCTGGGGCATATACTGGGCACTTGGTTCCTTTCCCTGTGGCACCCACCACAGTGAGGGAATCTGCCACAGGCAGCTGCAGGGGTTGGTTTACAGCGGTTCGTGCAGCTCCAGAGTCTATTAAAAAGTCTATGTCTGAATCTCCCACCCGCATTTTTACTCAGGGTTCCGGGGGCAGGATAGTCCGTCTCCCCTGACACCCCTATTCTTTATCCTCCGCTGCCATCATAGGGGTACCTTCCCTCTCGGGGCACTCATGTTTCCAATGTCCCTCCTTTCGGCATCTGGCACACTGGTTGCGACCCAGACGCCTTTCCTGTGAGCCAGGGCGCCCACGTCCATGTCCTCTCATTCCCCGGCCCCTTCCACCTTCCTGGAATTTTCCCTTGCCACCGGCCTGTACTGCTGCAACCATCATTTTCGCTTGCCTCTTTTCCTTTTCTTCCTCCCTAAGGCTGTAAGCCCTGTTTGCAGTTTCCAGAATCTGTGCTATGGTCATGCCCATCAAATCCTCCTTTTTCTGTAGTTTCCTTTTAATATCAGGGGCTGCACGGCTGGTAAAGATACCCTTTATGATTGCCTCAGTTTCCGGTTCATCAGGGTTTGCATTAGTAGTTTGCCTGATGGTATCCCGGATACGCTGCAGAAAAGCAACCGGACTCTCTTTTGGCTCCTGTGCTAGCTCATAAGGCTTAGCCCAATTGTTATGTCGGACAGCTGAGTGTCGGAGACCATGTAATAGGAGCTCCTTGTATACAGTGAGACGCGTTTGGCCCACAGGGTCATTAGGGTTCCACCCGGGATCTGCTAGGGGGACCTGGACTGCAACAGTAGGGACGTGATGTGGATTCAGTTCATGTCTCTTCTGTGCCTCCTCCCTTGCTTTAGACACAACCTGATTACGCTCCACCTCAGACAACAGGGTCCGCATAAGGACATTACAGTCATCCCAGTCAGGTTTACAGCTGGCCAGACACCCTTCAAAGGCTGAGATAAACTTGCTTGGGTTCGTAGAGAATTCCCCTGCCTGTGCCTTAAAAGCTGCCAGGTCCACTGGGTTAAAAGGCACATGGGTGTAAACCTGCATAGTAGTGGCTCGGCGATTGTCTGATCCAGGGCGGGCTATCCGAGTCTCAGTAAGTAATGGATAGAATCCCACCGAGGGGGCAATCTCTGGGACCTGAGAGACCCTGTCTTTATATGGTGGGGGTGTTGGAGCCGAAGGGGACACCGACTCTGCCATCACAACCGGAAGAGGGTTCTGGGGACTAACTGTAGTTACTACCGAACCTGACGGAGTCAAATTACACCTTTGCAAAAGATCTGACCTATCTCTTAACAACATAAACAACTGTACATACATATGTTCATTCCATTTACCCGTACGCTGACAAAACAAAAGCAATTGAAGGATCGTATTATAATTGAGTGATCCCTCCGGTGGCCACCTTTCCTGGTCCTTTAGCTGATATTGAGGCCAGTCTACTGTACAGAATCTTTTCAGTTTACTTTTAATTAACGGATCCGATCCAAACACTTTCCAGTTCACCAGAATGCATTCCAAGGGTGTACACCTTGCCCTGCCTGCCGTACTCTGTCCCTGCCCCATATTAGGGAGACTCTGGGCGTCCCCAAGTCAAAACAGGTAGACACTGGGCGTCCCTAGGTCAAGACAGATAAAGTCCCCACTGGACTGTTCCTACCTTATCCAAGGGTCCGGTTCTGCACCGTCGCCCTATCCACAGGACCGGTTCCCCACCGTCGCCCGCGGCCACAGCTGCTTCTCCACTACTCAAGCGCGTTGCACCGTTGTGCCCTCCGGGGTCGACCAAACCACGTCTCCGCTGAGGCCCCCGATGAAGTCACCGGTGAGCTCTGGGCGTCGGTCGTCGCCGTAGTCCGTCGGCCTCCAGGAGGGATCCGGGCAAGGCTAAATTTCAGCCTCGAGCCCCACGTTGGGTGCCAAAAACTGTTGCTGGCACAGAGGTGCCCGAGGCAAAGCAACAGGGGTTCGTTGCCCGGCGTGCTTCACGCCAATAAACACACCAGGTGGAGAAGCAAACAAAGTTTATTTGAGATCTCAAAGCGGTGCTAGGAGACAGGCACGTCTCAAATCGAGCACAGTAACAGAAACAGTTTTTTTTTCCTTTATACCTTTACAGTCAAGCCTCACCCCCCCTTCCCCCGCTACCCCTCCCTTCTCTCCCCCCATTCCTCTCTCTCTACCCCTCCCATCCCTGGTAACAATTACTAAGCAAATAGCAATTACATTTAAGCAGTTAGTTTATGTTGGCAGCTATAAGTTCAGCTCGTTAGTAACTTCTTGAACTACTATCTTGTCCCGTTCCTTTGATTTCCTTCGGCCAGAGGTATGCAGGCCTCATTATACTGCAAAAGCGGGGGGTTACCACTGATATCAAGCTGCTTACACATTTCACTTGCACCTGGCTTTTGAGGTCGATTAGAGTTTAAACATGGAAGGAGTTTGGTTCAGGCCTAGTGCAGGAAGGCTTCATTGACACTTGTGATTTTCCACCCTCCTGAGTCACCTGGCGTGATGGTGATGCCTGGTGACGTCAACA
>NW_020705499.1:0-5612 GCF_002925995.2 Terrapene triunguis
GGGCGACGGACCATTTTAGTCCGCCTCGAGCCCCTCAGGCGGTAACAGTTTTGGCGTCCCTGGGTGGGCTCGAGGCTGAAATTTAGCCTTGCCCGGATCCCTCCTGGTGGCCAACAGATTACAGCGACGACCGACGCCCAGCGCGCACCGGTGACTTCATCGGGGGCCTCGGCAGAGACGTGGTTTGCTCGACCCCGGAGGGCACAACGGTGCAACGCACACAGACAGTGGAGAAGCAGCTGCGGGCGACGGTGGGGAACCGGTCCCATGGAGAGGGCGACGGTGCAGAACCGGACCCTTGGATAAGGTAGGAACAGTCCAGTGGGGATTTTATCTGTCTTGACCTGGGGACGCCCAGTGTCTGCCTGTTTTGACCTGGGGACGCCCAGAGTCTCCCTAGAATATGGGGCAGGGACAGAGTACAGCCGGCAGGGTACAGTGTACACCCTTAGAATGCATTCTGGTGAACTGGAAAGTGTTTGGATCTGATCAGTTAATTAAAAGTAAATTGAAAAGGTTCTGTACAGTTGATTGGCCTCAGTACCGCTGGAGTGCCAAGAAAGGTGGCCACCGGAAGGATCACTTAATTATAACATGATCCTTCAGTTGCTTTTGTTTTGTCAGAGAACAGGTAAAGGGAATGAACATTTCTATGCGTATACGTTTATGGTGTTAAGAAATAGGACTGATATTTTGTTCAAGGGCCATTTGACTCCGACAGGCTCGGTAGTATTGGCTGCTAAACCCCAGAACCCTCCCACTGTTGTAATGCCAGAATTGGTGTCCCCTTCGGCTCCTCCACCCCCACAGGTTTTAGAGAGTACCCCCCCCCCCGTGGGATTGTATCTTTTGATTACTGAGAGTGTGGTAGCCCGTCCCGGAACACAAGAACGGCCAGCACAGATAGTGTCAGTGTATTCTTATGTTGCTTTTAACATCTGGCTGCTTTCAAGGTAGAGGCTGGAGAATTCTCAACGAATCCAAGCAAGTTCATTTCTATCTTTGAAGAGTGTCTAGCTAGCCATAAGTCTGACTGGGATGACTGTAATATACTTATGAGAACTCTGTTGTCTGAAGTGGAGCGGAATCAGGTTACAGCTAAGGCTAAGAAGAAGGAAGACAGAGAAGGCATTTAAGGTTTAAAAGGGAAAGCTATTGGACACCAGAGGTTGTACAGAGAGGAATCCTCAGAAGTGAGTGTGCTTGTCCTGGTTTGTTGCTTCAAAGCTCTGTACAGAAGTTATGTTACTGGAAAGGTGTATGATGGCAATGTGTATGTGTTAATGGTTGGAGAAAAGGTGTATGAGTGAAGAGTGGAAGGTTCCTTTGGAAGTTAGAAGAAGCCGAGAAAGGGAGAAGGAAAAAGCACAGAATGAGTTAACTGAGAGGAAAATACAGCTGGCCTCAGTCCAAGGACAATTGTTCGCGGCCAAGACTTTGCTGACAACCAAGAGGAAGGGGGGCTGAATGTGCCCAAGCAACTGAGATCAGCAAAATACTGCAAGGCATAATGAGGACACAGAAGGGTTAAGAAGCAGTTTTGTGGGACAGTATTGGCTCAAGGATTTAAAAATTCCCCCACTCTGTTTGAACAGGCTTTGGCCAGAGACTTGGAGGAGTGGGATAATTCAGACAGAGCCCTCCTGCTGCAATATGTAGATGATTTGTTAATTGCTGCTGTGGGTCTAATCCCTTGTCTCAGAGCTACTGTGAGTCTCCTAAACTTTATTGGACTGCGAGGATACAGGGTATCTCAAAACAAAGCCCAAATTGCTCTTTTAGAGGTTCAATATCTGGGATTTCACATCAGGCAGGGAGAGAGACAGCTCTCAAACGAAAGAAAGGAGGCTATCTGCCAAGTTCCCATCCCCAGCAACCGTCAGTTTAGGGCATTCCTGGGCATGGCAGGTTTTTGCAGAATATGGATTCCAGAGTTTGGACTGTGGGCTAAACCTCTGTATGAATGTGTTAAGGGAGCGGATCAAGACCCCTTTCACTGGTCCCCAGAAGCAGACAGGGCATTTCAGTTATTAGGTGCCTGGAAGCGTCCTGTGGCATACTTTTCTAAACAACTGGATCAAGTTTCAAAGGGATGGCCAGCCTGTTTGAGGGCGGTCGCAGCTACTGCTCTAGTGCTTGGGAAAGCTGGAAACTGACACTGGGAGGAACTGTGTAAGTGTGTATGTTCCCCATATGGTCCGAGCCTTGCTGGACACTAAGGGTGGTCTTTGGCTCACACAGGCTCGGGTTGCTCGGTACCAGGCGAAGCTGTTAGAGAATCCTGAAGTCACCCTACAGATCTGTCCTTCCCTTAATCCAGCTACACTGCTACCAGAGACAGAAAAGCAGGAACATGACTGTTTAGAAATCATAGATGTTCAGTATGCTAGCCGCCCAGATCTAAAAGATCAGCCACTCCCAAATGCTGACTTGGAATGGTATACAGATGGAAGTAGTACTGTTGTGGATGGGCAAAGGAGGGCTAGTTATGCTATTGTGTCTCTTCATGATACCGTGGAAGCTAAGAGTTTACCGGAAGGGAAATGCTAACAGCGCAAGGCTCTCCGGTCAAGCATGGGTCTCAAATTCTCTGGCTTTTAGAAGCAGTACAACTCCCCTCAGCAGTAGCAGTGGTGCATTGCAAAGCCCATCAAAGGGAAGATCAAGATGTAACCAAGGGCAATGCCAGAGCAGACAGGGAAGCTAAGCGAGCTGCTACCCTGAAATCACTAACTGAGGAGAATGCCCAAATGCATGCCCTCATCCCATCAGTGGGTGAGCTTGCAGCCCCTCAGTACTCCCAAGAGGACAGAAACCTGGCTGACAGTCTCGGTCTCCAGGAAAAGGAGGGATGGCTTTATTCCACAGAGGGAAAAATCCTCCTGCCCAAGGGCTTGATTCGACCAGTGTTGCAGGAACTGCATCAAACCACACACGCAGGCAGAGAGGCTTTTATCCAGCTCATGAATAAATATTTTCTAACCTCTGGACTTAAACCCCTAGCATCACAGGTACAAGCTGAATGTTTAATCTGCCAAAAGAATAACCCTCGACCAGGAGTAGCAGTGCCTCCAGCCACCCTGGAACCTACCCCAGGCCCAGGATTAGTGTGGCAAATAGACTTTACTGAGTTTCCCAGGACCCAAGGGTACAGGTACCTCCTTGTCTTAGTGGATCGATTCAGCGGATGGCCTGAAGCCTTCCCATGTCGTAACAACACTGCCAAGACAGTGGCTCTTAAGTTTGTCAAGGAAATCATTCCTCGCTTCGGCCTTCCCCAGTGGATGGAATCTGATATTGGAACACACTTCACATCTGATATTGTTCAAAAGATATCAAGTGCTCTGCAGATCCCCTGGAAACTCCACACACCCTGGCGACCACAAGCCAGTGGAGTAGTGGAACGCACAAATCAGACACTCAAGCGACACCTCTCAAAGGTCTGTCAGAAGGCATCTCTTAAGTGGCCTGATGACTTGCCCCTTGTGTTACTTTGCATTCGTGCTCTCCCTAAGGGTAGGATAGGGCTTAGTCCCTTTGAGATTATGTTTGGAAGAGCATGGCCTATGAATGGTACCCCAGTTCTGGCAGGGGAATGGGAAGTGGGGTATGGTTTTTTGTCTCAGTACATGTGCCCTCTGTCTGCTGTTCTTTCTTTTCTTCACAGGTACACCAAAGATTCACAGCCTCTTCTGCTGGATACTCCGGGTCCACTCCCTGCAGCCTGGTGACTCCGTTCTCGTGCGGACCTGGAAGGACGAGCCTCTCCAAGAGAAGTGGAAGGGACCCCACACCGTCCTGCTTGTTTCCCATACAGTGGCAAAGGTCAAAGGACACAAGAACTGGATTCATCACTCTCGACTGAAAGCAGTGCCCATTCCTGAACAGTGGACTGTCCAGCCTGTGGAGAAGACGGCTAACGACGATTTGGGACTTAAGCTGTTATTCAAAAGACAGTAAGGGTCACTGGGAATGCGTTGTGATCTTTCTGAACAGTCACAGCATACTCCCCGCGAAAACCCTGAGCATTGGTTTTATTTTCTCACAGAAGGCCGAGCTGGCCTATGTATTTGGTCTTGTTATTTTTTTGACTTGTTTAGTGTCAATAATTCTTCTTGTCTTTTGGGTATTTGGGTTGTGGTAATTACAATATGGGTTTAGGTTTAGGGTCTCTCACAGCATTTCATATCACAGAGGCAATTCTTCTGTTACCTACTGTTTCACCCACATCGCATGCAGGATGGGGAGCCATCCCTGCAGATATGGCTACCAACACATATGAGGCCCTGAAAATTGCCTTTGCCCGTGAGTTCAATCTCTCCAACTGTTGGATATGTGCCCAGACTCCCCATCATTCAGCGGGATTGCCCTGGAGAGTAGTACCTCAAAATTGGTCAGACTATTGTCAAAGGTGGATGGTTATCAGCAGCAGCACCTCTGACAATTTAGGTTTGCGATCTAACTGTACTGCGGAAGCTCCTTATGGCCTACACAATGGCTCTTGGATTTCCCATTATAAGGCCACTCGTAAGCCCCAGCCTATTCGTTTACGTTCTCCACCCACTGGTCTCATATGTTATCAGCAAGCCAGTACGAGTAAACATACCTGGTTTGCGGGCATCAGTAAGTGTAGATTTTATATTGGTCCTGGTATAAGTCTCACTGTTCCTTTGCTGAATGCCACCGGTTGGCAAACCGGAGCTGCATTCTTTACTCTTTCCCCACAAACCACCCTACAGGACTCACAAGGTAACAATGGAAGGGCTAGTTATGGTGAAGCCTTTTGGGTTTGTGGTACTAGTGCCTACAAATGGCTTCCTAATGGTTGGCATGGTAGCTGTTACAAAGGCTATCTTGCTCCTCCCCTCCGCATTCTGCCCAAGGCTCCCTCAGGTCGTCCCAGGTACTATCGGTCCTTGAGAGCTACCTTAGAACCCATCAGTGAAGGAGACAGGTTTGGGATGATAGCCCTCCCTTCCTATGGGGTGGGACGACTAGCCCAACTTTACAGAAGACTGTCTAAATTTCTCACCCAGTTTGCCAATGATACTCTAGCCATAGAGAAAAGCATAAGTTCTGAGCTGTACCAGCTTCGACTGCTGGCTTTGCAGAACCGACAGGCCCTAGATTATGTGTTAGCCTCACGAGGCGGGGTCTGTGCCCTTATTGGAGAAGAGTGTTGTACCTATGTCCCAGAGTTTTCACAGGACATTAACAAGCACATCTTGTTAGCTGAACGGGCCTTTAACCAGTGGAAGGCCCAGGAAGGGGAACCCACTATTTTGGATTCCCTTTGGGGTTGGATACCTGGTTTAGGGGAACTAGGGGATGTAGGGGGAAGCATTGTTTGCATCTTGCTCACAGGTGTGGTGATATGTTTTGTTCTTGTTCTTTTGCTCATTTGCTGTAAAGTGCTCATATGTAAGAGTTGTACCTCCCCCTCCCCAGAAGTTCCCTTATATCCTCTCATTGATAATCCTAATTGTATGGAGCTTAATCACATTTTGTCTTTAGAGTATGAGAAAACTCTGACAAAGGTTTGTTGAGTGTTCTCAAAGGAGGGATTGTTGGGGACCCCTAGGCATAGCTACCAGGTAACTCGGGAGAGTGGA
>NW_020705500.1:0-5612 GCF_002925995.2 Terrapene triunguis
GGGCGACGGACCATTTTAGTCCGCCTCGAGCCCCTCAGGCGGTAACAGTTTTGGCGTCCCTGGGTGGGCTCGAGGCTGAAATTTAGCCTTGCCCGGATCCCTCCTGGTGGCCAACAGATTACAGCGACGACCGACGCCCAGCGCGCACCGGTGACTTCATCGGGGGCCTCGGCAGAGACGTGGTTTGCTCGACCCCGGAGGGCACAACGGTGCAACGCACACAGACAGTGGAGAAGCAGCTGCGGGCGACGGTGGGGAACCGGTCCCATGGAGAGGGCGACGGTGCAGAACCGGACCCTTGGATAAGGTAGGAACAGTCCAGTGGGGATTTTATCTGTCTTGACCTGGGGACGCCCAGTGTCTGCCTGTTTTGACCTGGGGACGCCCAGAGTCTCCCTAGAATATGGGGCAGGGACAGAGTACAGCCGGCAGGGTACAGTGTACACCCTTAGAATGCATTCTGGTGAACTGGAAAGTGTTTGGATCTGATCAGTTAATTAAAAGTAAATTGAAAAGGTTCTGTACAGTTGATTGGCCTCAGTACCGCTGGAGTGCCAAGAAAGGTGGCCACCGGAAGGATCACTTAATTATAACATGATCCTTCAGTTGCTTTTGTTTTGTCAGAGAACAGGTAAAGGGAATGAACATTTCTATGCGTATACGTTTATGGTGTTAAGAAATAGGACTGATATTTTGTTCAAGGGCCATTTGACTCCGACAGGCTCGGTAGTATTGGCTGCTAAACCCCAGAACCCTCCCACTGTTGTAATGCCAGAATTGGTGTCCCCTTCGGCTCCTCCACCCCCACAGGTTTTAGAGAGTACCCCCCCCCCCGTGGGATTGTATCTTTTGATTACTGAGAGTGTGGTAGCCCGTCCCGGAACACAAGAACGGCCAGCACAGATAGTGTCAGTGTATTCTTATGTTGCTTTTAACATCTGGCTGCTTTCAAGGTAGAGGCTGGAGAATTCTCAACGAATCCAAGCAAGTTCATTTCTATCTTTGAAGAGTGTCTAGCTAGCCATAAGTCTGACTGGGATGACTGTAATATACTTATGAGAACTCTGTTGTCTGAAGTGGAGCGGAATCAGGTTACAGCTAAGGCTAAGAAGAAGGAAGACAGAGAAGGCATTTAAGGTTTAAAAGGGAAAGCTATTGGACACCAGAGGTTGTACAGAGAGGAATCCTCAGAAGTGAGTGTGCTTGTCCTGGTTTGTTGCTTCAAAGCTCTGTACAGAAGTTATGTTACTGGAAAGGTGTATGATGGCAATGTGTATGTGTTAATGGTTGGAGAAAAGGTGTATGAGTGAAGAGTGGAAGGTTCCTTTGGAAGTTAGAAGAAGCCGAGAAAGGGAGAAGGAAAAAGCACAGAATGAGTTAACTGAGAGGAAAATACAGCTGGCCTCAGTCCAAGGACAATTGTTCGCGGCCAAGACTTTGCTGACAACCAAGAGGAAGGGGGGCTGAATGTGCCCAAGCAACTGAGATCAGCAAAATACTGCAAGGCATAATGAGGACACAGAAGGGTTAAGAAGCAGTTTTGTGGGACAGTATTGGCTCAAGGATTTAAAAATTCCCCCACTCTGTTTGAACAGGCTTTGGCCAGAGACTTGGAGGAGTGGGATAATTCAGACAGAGCCCTCCTGCTGCAATATGTAGATGATTTGTTAATTGCTGCTGTGGGTCTAATCCCTTGTCTCAGAGCTACTGTGAGTCTCCTAAACTTTATTGGACTGCGAGGATACAGGGTATCTCAAAACAAAGCCCAAATTGCTCTTTTAGAGGTTCAATATCTGGGATTTCACATCAGGCAGGGAGAGAGACAGCTCTCAAACGAAAGAAAGGAGGCTATCTGCCAAGTTCCCATCCCCAGCAACCGTCAGTTTAGGGCATTCCTGGGCATGGCAGGTTTTTGCAGAATATGGATTCCAGAGTTTGGACTGTGGGCTAAACCTCTGTATGAATGTGTTAAGGGAGCGGATCAAGACCCCTTTCACTGGTCCCCAGAAGCAGACAGGGCATTTCAGTTATTAGGTGCCTGGAAGCGTCCTGTGGCATACTTTTCTAAACAACTGGATCAAGTTTCAAAGGGATGGCCAGCCTGTTTGAGGGCGGTCGCAGCTACTGCTCTAGTGCTTGGGAAAGCTGGAAACTGACACTGGGAGGAACTGTGTAAGTGTGTATGTTCCCCATATGGTCCGAGCCTTGCTGGACACTAAGGGTGGTCTTTGGCTCACACAGGCTCGGGTTGCTCGGTACCAGGCGAAGCTGTTAGAGAATCCTGAAGTCACCCTACAGATCTGTCCTTCCCTTAATCCAGCTACACTGCTACCAGAGACAGAAAAGCAGGAACATGACTGTTTAGAAATCATAGATGTTCAGTATGCTAGCCGCCCAGATCTAAAAGATCAGCCACTCCCAAATGCTGACTTGGAATGGTATACAGATGGAAGTAGTACTGTTGTGGATGGGCAAAGGAGGGCTAGTTATGCTATTGTGTCTCTTCATGATACCGTGGAAGCTAAGAGTTTACCGGAAGGGAAATGCTAACAGCGCAAGGCTCTCCGGTCAAGCATGGGTCTCAAATTCTCTGGCTTTTAGAAGCAGTACAACTCCCCTCAGCAGTAGCAGTGGTGCATTGCAAAGCCCATCAAAGGGAAGATCAAGATGTAACCAAGGGCAATGCCAGAGCAGACAGGGAAGCTAAGCGAGCTGCTACCCTGAAATCACTAACTGAGGAGAATGCCCAAATGCATGCCCTCATCCCATCAGTGGGTGAGCTTGCAGCCCCTCAGTACTCCCAAGAGGACAGAAACCTGGCTGACAGTCTCGGTCTCCAGGAAAAGGAGGGATGGCTTTATTCCACAGAGGGAAAAATCCTCCTGCCCAAGGGCTTGATTCGACCAGTGTTGCAGGAACTGCATCAAACCACACACGCAGGCAGAGAGGCTTTTATCCAGCTCATGAATAAATATTTTCTAACCTCTGGACTTAAACCCCTAGCATCACAGGTACAAGCTGAATGTTTAATCTGCCAAAAGAATAACCCTCGACCAGGAGTAGCAGTGCCTCCAGCCACCCTGGAACCTACCCCAGGCCCAGGATTAGTGTGGCAAATAGACTTTACTGAGTTTCCCAGGACCCAAGGGTACAGGTACCTCCTTGTCTTAGTGGATCGATTCAGCGGATGGCCTGAAGCCTTCCCATGTCGTAACAACACTGCCAAGACAGTGGCTCTTAAGTTTGTCAAGGAAATCATTCCTCGCTTCGGCCTTCCCCAGTGGATGGAATCTGATATTGGAACACACTTCACATCTGATATTGTTCAAAAGATATCAAGTGCTCTGCAGATCCCCTGGAAACTCCACACACCCTGGCGACCACAAGCCAGTGGAGTAGTGGAACGCACAAATCAGACACTCAAGCGACACCTCTCAAAGGTCTGTCAGAAGGCATCTCTTAAGTGGCCTGATGACTTGCCCCTTGTGTTACTTTGCATTCGTGCTCTCCCTAAGGGTAGGATAGGGCTTAGTCCCTTTGAGATTATGTTTGGAAGAGCATGGCCTATGAATGGTACCCCAGTTCTGGCAGGGGAATGGGAAGTGGGGTATGGTTTTTTGTCTCAGTACATGTGCCCTCTGTCTGCTGTTCTTTCTTTTCTTCACAGGTACACCAAAGATTCACAGCCTCTTCTGCTGGATACTCCGGGTCCACTCCCTGCAGCCTGGTGACTCCGTTCTCGTGCGGACCTGGAAGGACGAGCCTCTCCAAGAGAAGTGGAAGGGACCCCACACCGTCCTGCTTGTTTCCCATACAGTGGCAAAGGTCAAAGGACACAAGAACTGGATTCATCACTCTCGACTGAAAGCAGTGCCCATTCCTGAACAGTGGACTGTCCAGCCTGTGGAGAAGACGGCTAACGACGATTTGGGACTTAAGCTGTTATTCAAAAGACAGTAAGGGTCACTGGGAATGCGTTGTGATCTTTCTGAACAGTCACAGCATACTCCCCGCGAAAACCCTGAGCATTGGTTTTATTTTCTCACAGAAGGCCGAGCTGGCCTATGTATTTGGTCTTGTTATTTTTTTGACTTGTTTAGTGTCAATAATTCTTCTTGTCTTTTGGGTATTTGGGTTGTGGTAATTACAATATGGGTTTAGGTTTAGGGTCTCTCACAGCATTTCATATCACAGAGGCAATTCTTCTGTTACCTACTGTTTCACCCACATCGCATGCAGGATGGGGAGCCATCCCTGCAGATATGGCTACCAACACATATGAGGCCCTGAAAATTGCCTTTGCCCGTGAGTTCAATCTCTCCAACTGTTGGATATGTGCCCAGACTCCCCATCATTCAGCGGGATTGCCCTGGAGAGTAGTACCTCAAAATTGGTCAGACTATTGTCAAAGGTGGATGGTTATCAGCAGCAGCACCTCTGACAATTTAGGTTTGCGATCTAACTGTACTGCGGAAGCTCCTTATGGCCTACACAATGGCTCTTGGATTTCCCATTATAAGGCCACTCGTAAGCCCCAGCCTATTCGTTTACGTTCTCCACCCACTGGTCTCATATGTTATCAGCAAGCCAGTACGAGTAAACATACCTGGTTTGCGGGCATCAGTAAGTGTAGATTTTATATTGGTCCTGGTATAAGTCTCACTGTTCCTTTGCTGAATGCCACCGGTTGGCAAACCGGAGCTGCATTCTTTACTCTTTCCCCACAAACCACCCTACAGGACTCACAAGGTAACAATGGAAGGGCTAGTTATGGTGAAGCCTTTTGGGTTTGTGGTACTAGTGCCTACAAATGGCTTCCTAATGGTTGGCATGGTAGCTGTTACAAAGGCTATCTTGCTCCTCCCCTCCGCATTCTGCCCAAGGCTCCCTCAGGTCGTCCCAGGTACTATCGGTCCTTGAGAGCTACCTTAGAACCCATCAGTGAAGGAGACAGGTTTGGGATGATAGCCCTCCCTTCCTATGGGGTGGGACGACTAGCCCAACTTTACAGAAGACTGTCTAAATTTCTCACCCAGTTTGCCAATGATACTCTAGCCATAGAGAAAAGCATAAGTTCTGAGCTGTACCAGCTTCGACTGCTGGCTTTGCAGAACCGACAGGCCCTAGATTATGTGTTAGCCTCACGAGGCGGGGTCTGTGCCCTTATTGGAGAAGAGTGTTGTACCTATGTCCCAGAGTTTTCACAGGACATTAACAAGCACATCTTGTTAGCTGAACGGGCCTTTAACCAGTGGAAGGCCCAGGAAGGGGAACCCACTATTTTGGATTCCCTTTGGGGTTGGATACCTGGTTTAGGGGAACTAGGGGATGTAGGGGGAAGCATTGTTTGCATCTTGCTCACAGGTGTGGTGATATGTTTTGTTCTTGTTCTTTTGCTCATTTGCTGTAAAGTGCTCATATGTAAGAGTTGTACCTCCCCCTCCCCAGAAGTTCCCTTATATCCTCTCATTGATAATCCTAATTGTATGGAGCTTAATCACATTTTGTCTTTAGAGTATGAGAAAACTCTGACAAAGGTTTGTTGAGTGTTCTCAAAGGAGGGATTGTTGGGGACCCCTAGGCATAGCTACCAGGTAACTCGGGAGAGTGGA
>NW_020705501.1:0-1072 GCF_002925995.2 Terrapene triunguis
GCCAAGCAAATGGTTAAGAAACATTCCTCAGGAATTGCTACAGACTCCCAGGTCGGCCAGGCTGTGTGCTGTTCAGTTCTTTGGTTGAGATTGGGAAGGGTTTTGTTTTTAATCAGGGAACAACAACTCCCCACCCCAGCCCACCACCAGGTATTGCCAAGGCTGGAACGATTTGTGTGGGCTCAGAAAGGCAGCAGTTGTGCAGAATACCAATTGCAGTCTGGCTCGGTTGACCTGAGGCAGCCCTGGTAGCTGGCTGGTTTTCATTTTGTAAGCATGGAGATGGAGTTAGATAAAGCTAAAAAGCCTGTGAAAAGGTGGCTGGATGAATAGAAGGGGAAGAGCCAATGCTTTTTACGGCTGCTGACGAGTGACCTACCTGTGAGGAAGAAGGAAAGACACATACGGGGCCAGACCGTGTCCAGCAGTGAGTTGGGATGCTAAAGCGAAACGCAATCGTGGTCATTATATGCGTTGCCTGGGGCTAGCTCTTGTTTTCGACACTGGCTGCCAGGAATCACAACCTTTCCTACGCCAAAGGCATTCATTAAAGAACTCAAGTACAACTTCACACTCAAATAGTGTCCCATTAGGCACTGTTCATCGACCGTTTGTTCCTGCCGGCCTTCCTCTGTTAAATACGGGCACGTTTGTTCTTTCGGATGGGAAGCTGTGCAATACTGAAGAGAAGACTATGCAAGTGTGAATTGGGAGTGCTTTGTTCCAGGTGGGCCTTCAGGGGTTGATTGGCGAGAAAGCTTTGAGCCAGCAGCCGTATAAAAAAGCAGCCAGTTGCGAACCGAATGAGTGGCTAACAGAGGACAGGCAAATGGAGTTTGCCTGGGAGTTCGCTTTGGGAGAGTTTCCCCCAGAGTGTTTTTGCCTTTCAGGCTTCTGTGAGCAGTAAATACAACATCTGAGGAGGCTCTCAAAAGGAAGACATTATGGATAGTGAGTGATCAGCTGTTGTGATCTGCACAGGATGTGCCATGTTTGTCTTTCTCCCAGAGGGTAGAAACGACTTTGTCTGTTCGAAGTGCAAGCTGGTCTCCATATTGGAAGAGAAGGTTAA
>NW_020705502.1:0-1208 GCF_002925995.2 Terrapene triunguis
GCCAAGCAAATGGTTAAGAAACATTCCTCAGGAATTGCTACAGACTCTCAGGTCGGCCAGGCTGTGTGCTGTTCAGTTCTTTGGTTGAGATTGGGAAGGGTTTTGTTTTTAATCAGGGAACAACAACTCCCCACCCCAGCCCACCACCAGGTATTGCCAAGGCTGGAACGATTTGTGTGGGCTCAGAAAGGCAGCAGTTGTGCAGAATACCAATTGCAGTCTGGCTCGGTTGACCTGAGGCAGCCCTGGTAGCTGGCTGGTTTTCATTTTGTAAGCATGGAGATAGATAAAGCTAAAAAGCCTGTGAAAAGGTGGCTGGATGAATAGAAGGGGAAGAGCCAATGCTTTTTACGGCTGCTGACGAGTGACCTACCTGTGAGGAAGAAGGAAAGACACATACGGGGTCAGACCGTGTCCAGCAGTGAGTTGGGATGCTAAAGCGAAACGCAATCGTGGTCGTTATATGCATTGCCTGGGGCTAGCGCTTGTTTTCGACACTGGCTGCCAGGAATCACAACCTTTCCTACGCCAGAGGCATTCATTAAAGAACTCAAGTACAACTTCACACTCAAATGGTGTCCCATTAGGCACTGTTCATCGACCGTTTGTTCCTGTCTGCCTTCCTCTGTTAAATACGGGCACGTTTGTTCTTTCGGATGGGAAGCTGTGCAATACTGAAGAGAAGACTATGCAAGTGTGAATTGGGAGTGCTTTGTTCCAGGTGGGCCTTCAGGGGTTGATTGGCGAGAAAGCTTTGAGCCAGCAGCCGTATAAAAAAGCAGCCAGTTGCGAACCGAGTGAGTGGCGAACAGAGGACAGGCAAATGGAGTTTGCCTGGGAGTTCGCTTTGGGGGAGTTTCCCCCAGAGTGTTTTTGCCTTTCAGGCTTCTGTGAGCAGTAAATACAACATCTGAGGAGGCTCTCAAAAGGAAGACATTATGGATGGTGAGCGATCAGCTGTTGTGACCTGCACAGGATGTGCCATGTTTGTCTTTCTCCCAGAGGGTAGAAACGACTTCGTCTGTTGGAAGTGCAAGCTGGTCTCCATATTGGAAGAGAAGGTTAAAGGACTAGAGACCCAAGTATCAACTCTGCGTTGCATCAGAGAAAATGAAGATTTTTTTGGATAGAAGTCAGCATTTGGTACTGCAGGCACAGCATGTTGAAGAATCAGAGAGGGCAGTGCAGAATGGGGAAGAAAATTGACA
>NW_020705503.1:0-3280 GCF_002925995.2 Terrapene triunguis
TTAACTCTTATCGATCTAAGGCTAATGCTTCACCAATTGCCCTTAAGGGGGGCAATTCATTAAGCAGTTAATGTCTGCTTTCCTGCCCCCTGGCTTGCAGCATTTCTACTTAAAGGTACATACAACATTCTTTAATTCATTCTATTTCTTTAATATAATTCATTTCACTTTCACAATCCCTCCTTTTGGTCAAGCTTACGCAAAGACCAACAATTACTGGCTTCCACATATTAATCGTTCTTGATCTCTTCGTTCATCAGTGATATTTCGAAATCATCATATTAGCACTCTGTTTTGGGGCAGTCACTTGGGTGGCATACCTTACACAATTCTGGATACAACAGGAGATTAGCTGAAAACATACAAAAATCATTAAGATTTCAAACAGGATAGTCAGGGCTCCCTGAAACAACCAGTTTCCTATGCCAGAGAAATTGAACAGGTTACTTAGCCACTTCCATAAAGAACTCGGCTCTTCATGGGGAAGATATGCGATTTGTTCTAAGTGACTAGCGCGATCTATTACCTTATTGGTGTCATCAGGTATGAACACACAACATTCTTTTCCAATGAGAGCACAGGTCCCTCCTTTGGCCGCCAGCACTATGTCCAATGCCTGACTGTTTTGGAGGGCCATCTGTCGGATCGCCCCTGTTTCTTTAGCCAGGGATTTTTAAACTCTCTCCGGTTTCATTTGCCATTAGTTCAACTACTGCTTGTACCTCAGGAGCCTTTTTGCATGGTGTTGAAAGATTGTATTGTTTTCACTAAGGTTACTGTAGGGGGAACATGAAATTGATTTTTCTGTTTGATCCTCAGCTCAAGAAAAAATTTCATATCCCCATACCCAGCCCGCCACTTTTTAGTTTTGTTCGAATAATCCCATACACCATTGGCCACAATATGCTGAAGGCAACGGCTTTTTCCCAGATCCAGCCCTGTCCCATTACACACCCAACACCAATAACCTTTTCCCTCCACCACACTTATCCATTTAGATACATTTATTCCCACTGCTTCCCAAGTGGGATTATTGTTCCATGTTTTGTTAAACGGACGAGGTCCTCCAGTGAGGTCTGGGGAATTGAGTGGGATTGCCAGGACAGGAACACCAGCTTGAGAGTGGGCTGGGATGTGGCTGCAGACCCAGCAATTAGAAATATTAAGGGTCTGAGCTATCCACACTTGCTGCTGGATAAAAGAACTGTCATTGTGGACTCCCCAGACCTTAAGACACCAGCAGCCGAGGAACAGGCGCCACCAGAGGCGCATGTTGGAGGCAAGGCCCTTCTGGTTCTGACAACCTCAACTGAGGGAACCGCAGTCACGGTTTTACATCCACCAGGCAGCAGGCGCTAGGCTCACTACTGCTTCTTTTTGGGCCTTGCTTTAGGTCATCGTCTGCTTCTGGCAACCCTTACGAGAGCGTAGATGGTAAGGTATTGCAGGCTGTTCCTCTACGTCTTCTTCTGGAGTCAAAATTGACTCTGCGTGGTCCTGAGGTGATGATTGGTTCGCTGGGGGTGGTGCCTTTTTACACTGTGAAGCATGTATCCACGCTGCGATGCCAGATAGTTTAACAGCCGTCTGGGTAGTAAGCAGTACCTGATGATTCTTTGATGTCCTTTAAGTCTCTTTACTTCTTTTTCCTTGACTCTGGCTATAACAATGGCCTTCACACCTTATCTTTTCCTGATGCATACATTCCTCATTCACACAAACAGATTGAGAATACAAACAGTAGTATTTTATATCGAGCAAAAAGGCATTGCAAATTAAAACCTTGCTAAGTTTTACAATCAATAACCAAGACAATTTACATTGAGACCCAGGCCTTCAATGTTCCTCTAATCTACTTAACATAGACACAATAGAGAATCCTGTTTCTTACTTACTAAACCTTAAAACAAAGAAATGTATATTTAACTAGAGGCCTACTTTGTAATACATATAGGAAACCATAGTAGACATTATAACTTATTCTAAAACAAAAGGGTGACCATAATCAGTCATAAGGATTGTTCTGGTCTGTCATTCCTTTCTGCTATTCAAAAAGGGTGGCTGACAGGATGAAATCAAATCATACATTAATTCTTATGGGACATTATAAAATCCTGCTCCTACATATCCTCCTTTTGACACTAAGATTATTAATCGCCAGTGTCACTTCTTATTTAGTCCATGTAATAGAAAATACTGGGAGGTGATTTGGGCCTGTGGCTCTAGCTTTGCATACATTTGTTTTATCCAACAGCACATTTCAAACATTCCAATTAAACCCACATACAATTTAAAACCAAAAACAATTAGGGTTAGTAACATTAGTATGCCAGTAGTTGCGGGAGACCATTCAGAAAATATATTATACCAATGGTAAGCTGTTATGTCTTTCTGCAGTGGCAATTCTTAACATGTTGCCATTTGCATGTATAATAGGAATGGTTTGGTTTCCCACATTGCCTTTTTGTTTGTTTTAGGAACTATGTTACCTTTTTACCTTTTGTAAACACAGTACTTACATTACATTTACATTTGTCTATTGGAAGGTTGCTAACACTTCCATTCTTTTAAAACACTTTTCCCCAAGAATTAACAGATACACATAGCCCGTTATACAGTACTTTGGTCTCATTATTCATTTTATCCCACATACAGGATCCTAGTGAGATGTCTTTACTACAGGGCTTTGGAGCAACAGGCATGGATAATCATACCCACTTTTATTTGTTTCTGTATTAGGTTGTCCTGTAGCTGGTATCAGCTTTTTCTGAAAGACAAAAAATAACATTTTTCTACCGTTTTGGGGTGGCATTCATTATTGCTTAAAATATTCCTTTCTTTCACAAATACCCTTGCGGATTGCAGGCAAAACAAGAGGAATTACCTCCATATTTTCCTGTGTTTTTGTTCTATAGGCAGGCCAGGTTTCAATGGCTTCTATCTTTTAAGACAGGTTTCAGAGTAGCAGCCGTGTTAGTCTGTATCTGCAAAAAGAACAGGAGTATTTGTGGCACCTTAGAGACTAACAAATTTATTAGAGCATAAGCTTTCGTGGGCTACAACCCACTTCTTCGGATGCATATAGAGTGAAACATTGAGGAGATATATATATACACACACACATACAGAGAGCATGAACAGGTGGGAGTTGTCTTACCAACTCTGAGAGGCCAATTAAGTAAGAGAAAAAAAACTTTTGAAGTGATAATCAAGATAGCCCAGTACAGACAGTTTATCTTGATTATCACTTCAAAAGTTTTTTTTCTCTTACTTAATTGGC
>NW_020705503.1:3380-5820 GCF_002925995.2 Terrapene triunguis
TGACAGTCTGATTACACAGAGCCATTTTAAGGCTTAGTGTTTCTAACATTGCTTCTTTTTGTTTTGTGCACCTCACCCCTGCTGTTGCTTCAGAGGGGCCTGTCTTTATTCTTTTACTACAGCTTTCATCTGCTATTTTGTTACAAAAACAAACAAACAAACAAAAAGAATCCAGAATCTCTCCCTATTCTTCTGATTTTGACTGCCCTGCTGCAGTCATGACTTGGTCTTTATTTGAAAACATTTAAATTGTGTAAAGAATCAAGTTACCCCTTAAGGGTTAAATACCAAATCTCAAAGCCAACCAACACTGATTACCTGTGTCTGGCAAAAAGGTCTGTCAGTTTTTCAACTTTGAATTAAAGAGTCAAATGGATTTTTTAGTGGCATTATAAACAAAACAAAACCAAATTTATCTTAAACCTACAAAACAGGAGTTTTACAAACCTCACATATTCCCACAGACAGATGGATACATACACATTTTCTTTTCCTTAACATTCCTTTTACACTGCTTTGTTTTTACATAGCTGTACATAGATTACATTACCTTTATACATTTGGGGCAGTTAAGTTCCAATAGAAAACCCCCTCCCCCCCATGTTCTTTTAGCAAATTTGACTCAATTGTCCATAGTCAAATGATTTTAATTAGATAGTCTCTTTACCTGGATTATTTACAGACATTCTTTTGGAAAAGGGCCCATTTTTCCTTCAGAATGGCTGCAAAGAAACCAAGAATTCTTTTAACAAGGTCCTTTTTAACATTTTTACAAGGTTTAACTGCTTAATTCTTTTCAGCCTCTGTAGACTTAATTTATCACTCTCTTTCCTTAAATCACTTTTTTATTTCCCAAAATGACACCTTTATCAACTTAGATTTCACCATTTTAAGTATTGTTCCAGGGGTTCATGCTTGCACTTACTCCTGACACTATGCCCTTAGGGCTTCCAACCTGTTTTTCAGTTTCTTTATCTGTTGCTTGCCCGCTTGTCTGGGCCCGATCCTGCTTTTTCCAATGAACCGTTTTTGTGAGTGATATTGTGGTCATTTCACAATTTTGAAAGAAATGTTTAAGGAAAGGGACCAGGAAGGGTGGGGGTTAGTTGAGGAGCCCACCCTCCTTGCTGAATTGGTAGTGGAACACTAAAGAATCAGTTTCTGAGGCAGACAATGAAGGGGAACAGAACAAGGGGCTTTTTTGTTCTTTTTACAATGAGATGGGAGTATGGAGGGGGTTGGGATTGATCCGGGGTTGTTGGGTTTTTTTTCAGAGAACGGGGTAAAGGGGAGCGCTTGGTCTGGTGGTGGGAGAGGAGGGTTTTAATAAAGCTTTTAACTTATTATTTGAATATTTGAGAGAGGCGAGTTTTGATTTTGTCCACCTACGATTTGCCTCTTCCCACCACTGCATGAAACAATTAACCTCTCCTTTTCCAATTTAGTTTTAGATTGGCCGAGTTTGACTTTTAAGATGTCCACTCGGTCCTTGTTCCAAGATTTTAACAGTGGCCACTGAGTTTTGGGATCTCCCTGAGTTAGCCTAGACCATTTTTCCAGAAATTTACAGGAGTCCGGACCCTTCCTAAAACTGAGCCGGCGTTCCTTTAGGAACTGTCCCGACTTAGACGTCTGGTTACCCATACAGGAGGACTTTACACACACCAATCACACAAGAAGGAAATTCGGGTTCGTCAGAGCGATGCCTGGTGCAACACACAAAAGGAGCCCACAGGCTACTGCCTCAATCGCCCTTGCTTTCACACCAAGGGTTTTACCCAAGGTGCGGTGCAGCTGCGATTGTGCAGATTTCACTCACTCAGACCGCGGGGACAGGAACCCCTTGGTCGGCTGATCCCCGGACGGAGATGGCACCCAGACTCAAACACTCCACAGGAGGACGGATAGACACAGAGACAGGACAGTCCTCAGTCCGGACAAAACACAGAAATAATTACCTGACCAGATTCCTGATGTCAGATCCCGGGATCCCTACCAAACAGAGTGGGAACCAACAGGTTCAGTGGCGTAGACCTCACTATGGTCGTGTGACCTTCTGTTCAGGAGGAGGACTGCTCGGGCCAAATGCCCAGGTGCCGGCTGCCACGGTCATCCTACAAAAATGGTCAGAAGTCACACGGCCCCAGTGAAGACGGTTGCCATCTCGGTGGAACCTCCAAATTGTCAAAGTTAGACTCAGGACTCATAGTTTGTCAGACCACTCTGTTTTATTAGCACAGCGCTCTGCTAATACATTCAGATAATGTGAGCCCCCATGCAAGATTCAAACAGTCTTATTTATACAGATAAAAAAGGTGCGAACTAAACAAAGGGACAGAGAGAGCAAAATTGTAAAATTTGCAAGGGCACAATATGCATATCCTGCTTCCTTATTAACTCTTATCGATCTAAGGCTAATGCTTCACCAATTGCCCTTAAG
>NW_020705504.1:0-3466 GCF_002925995.2 Terrapene triunguis
GCTCGCGTGTTCAGGAACTCTGGTCTGTTTAGACGGCTGCAGGAAGGTATTTACTTCCCGGACCACAAGATAACTGTTGGGGATGTGGAGATGCCTACAGTGATCCTCGGGGACCCAGCCTACCCGCTAATGCCCTGGCTCATGAAGCCCTATACTGGCGCCCTGGACACAGAAAAAGAACTGTTCAACTACCGGCTGAGCAAGTGCAGAATGGTGGTGGAGTGTGCTTTTGGCCGTCTCAAGGGGAGATGGAGAAGCTTACTCACTCGCTGTGATCTCAGCGAAACCAATATCCCCATCGTTATTGCAGCTTGCTGTGTGCTCCACAATCTGTGTGAGAGCAAGGGGGAGACCTTTATGGCGGGGTGGGAGGTTGAGGCAAATAGCCTGGCTGCTGATTACGCCCAGCCAGACAGCCGGGCGATTAGAAGAGCCCAGCGGGACGCGCTGTGCATACGGGAGGCTTTGAAAGCCAGTTTCAAGGCTGAGCAGGGTACCCAGTGACTTTTAAGTTTGTGGACACAGAAGCTGAACTTGCCCCCGTTTCTTTACCCAGTTGCCGTCGACTATCCTCTCCAATTACATACCCCCTTCACCCCCTTCCCAAAAAATAAAATCTGTTCTGTTTTGTTAATGGACACCGTTGTCTTTATTACTGTTTTCGCGGGAATGTTTTAAACCGGGGACGCAGACTGTGGCGGGGGGCGGGTTTAGGGTTGTGATGCAAATGATGCTTCTAAACTCCAGGAATGACAGGCTCCACGGTGGTGGACTGGTTGTTTCAACGGAGCCTGCCAGCCCTCCTGGCCGGGACTGCGTGTATGTGTCGGCTATGTGACTGTCTTGCAGGGGGAGGAGGGTTACAGATCCCCTGCTGCGCGGCTCTGTGATGCAGGGTAAGGACCGCTGCATAAGATCTGTAACTGCCCTCCCCCGCCACCAAGTCACAGAGCAACACCACCACCCCCCACCACACAAAACATGAAAACCACCTCCCAGACTGACCAGGATAACTAGTCACTGCACTGTATATGTGCCCTGCTGCTGCACCTGCCCCCTGCTAAAGGTGACTGTCCTGTCCAATGACCAAGCCCCTTCCCCCCCCTTCAGACAGACTCCCCTCCAAAAGAAGAGGATGGAAACAGAAATGAACAGAAACGTATTCTTTATTAACAACCGCACATGGAACGGGGGCGTGAAACTTGGACGGGGTCTTGTGTGTGGCGGGTAGGAAAGGACTTTTCAAATTTTGGGGAATGAGAGCCTTCTAGTGGTAGAGCAGTCCGCAGGGGTGGAGTGAAATTTTTCACGGCCCCTTCCACCCCTCCGTGTTTGGACTTTGGGTGAGGGGGGTATGGGACTTGGTGGCGGGGCAGGGCAGTTACAGAGAGACTGCAGCGGGGCTCTCTCCTCCTGCCTCCGGTCCTGCAGAACATCCACAAGGCGGCGGAGCGTGTCCGTTTGCTCCCTCATTAGTCCAAGCAGCGTTTGAGTAGCCTGCCTGTCCTCCTGTCGCCACCTCTCCTCCCGTTCAATGTTTGCCCGGTGCATTTGGGACAAGTTCTCCCTCCACTGTGTCTGCTGGGCTGCCTGTGCTCGGGAGCATGCCATTAGTTCAGCAAACATGTCTTCCCGTGTCCTCTTCTTCCTCCTCCTAATGTGCGCTAGCCTCTGGGCAGATGTGGCTGTGGGAATTGGAAAAAGGGAGTGAATTCCTGAGACAGAGCAATGTATCTGTGAACAGAGAACATAGTCTTTCTCTGTGAACAAGACCATGCAGAGCACCTATCACACGCGCACTGAGGACAAGGTCGAATTTTCGGCCCTCTTCTACAGTGCCTGCGGTCTTGCTGTGGCGAGCTGAGGAGCAGGGCTGGACACCGGACTTTGTCTAGCTGGCAAACATGGTAAGCCGTAGACTTGTGGCCGCTTAAAACTTTAAGAGTGGCACTGGCCTCCTTTCACATAGAAAGCAATGCGAGTCTCTGCTGGCAGCAATCCTGCAAGCATGAACTCTGGCCCTGTCCCACCCCCTCGCGGCTGTAAACCGCGTGGCTGTAAACCGGCGGTTGCAGTTCTGTAAAGGGACGGGCAAGCAGTCCCAATACTAACTTTCCCCTACCTAATTCACAGCAGGGAGTCATGCCAGACATCACCCTCCTGAAGGTCTCGGAGAGCCAGAAGGAGAAGATGCTCCGGGACAGCCTGCAGAAACCGGGGCCATTTGCTGCAATGCTCTGCAAGGCCATGATCCCGGAGTACCTGCTGGCGTTGTGGCAGGGAAACGTGTCCTACCACGGGGGGCCTAATAAGCTCTCCCTGCCCAGGAACCTGCTCATGAGGCTGGAAAAACACCTGCAGGAGACCTATGAGGAGTTCTCCCCGGAGGATGTCGCCTCTATCCCCGGTTACATTGACCAGTTCTTGGCTTAGGTGCCCTTGGAGGGACAAATGACTGCAGGGTTTTGGGCACTATAATCATGAAGCGGACATTGTGCAATTTTTTGAAAATGGTTCGGACTATATATTGAGGCGCCCAAAGACAGACTAATCATGACACACTTTGCACTGATTCCCCTTTTGTTTGACTTTCCTGTTTACATGTTTTGAAGCACTTTACCCACTGTTAATATTTTAAATCTTCCTGTTTTGTTGTAAATAAATGTTTACTTGTTTTAAAGCACTTTAGCTACTGTTAATATTTTAAATATGCCAGTTATGTTGTAAATAAATGTTTAGATATTTAAAACACTTACTGCTTGATCCTTCCCCTGAATCTGTGTCTGGGGTAACGGCGGGGGACGGTTGGTAGGGGATCTCTGTCAGGGTGATGAAGAGCTCCTGGCTGTCGGGGAAATCAGCGGTGCCAGCGCTGTCGACTGCCTCGTCCTCCTCATCTCCTTCTTCATCTTCCCCGTCCGCTAACATGTCGGAGGAACCGGCCGCGGACAATATCCCATCCTCAGAGTCCACGGTCAGGGGTGGGGTAGTGGTGGCGGCCGCACCTAGGATGGAATGCAGTGCCTCGTAGAAACGGGATGTGTGGGGCTGGGATCCAGAGCGTCCGTTTGCCTCTTTGGTCTTCTGGTAGCCTTGTCTCAGCTCCTTGATTTTCACGCGGCACTGCGTTGCATCCCGGCTGTAGCCTCTCTCTGCCATGGCTTTAGAGATCTTCTCATAGGTCTTTGCATTCCGTCTTTTGGAGCGCAGCTCGGAAAGCACGGACTCATCTCCCCACACAGCGATGAGATCCAAGACTTCCCGATCCGTCCATGCTGGGGCCCTCTTTCTATTGGATTGCACGGCCATCTCTGCTGGAGAGCTCTGCATCGTTGCCACTGCTGCTGAGCTCGCCACGGTGTCAAAACAGAAACTGCGATTCAAACTGCCCAGACAGGAAAAGGAATTCAAATTTTCCCGGGGTGTGGCTGGTCAGAGCATCCGAGCTCGGACTGCTGTCCAGAGC
>NW_020705505.1:0-1930 GCF_002925995.2 Terrapene triunguis
GGGGGGCGGGTTCAGTGTTCTGATGCAAATGATGCTTCTAAACTCCCGGAATGACAGGCTCCGCACTGGTGGACTGGTTATTTCAATGGAGAACATGAAAAACACCTCCCAGACTGACCACGGTAACCAGTGACTGCACTGTGTATGTGTCCTGATGCTGGACCTGACACCGCCTCTGTACCCTGCTAAAGGTCACTGTCCTGTCCAATTACCAAGCCCCTTCCCCCCCTCCAGACAGACTCTCCCTCAAAAGAACCTGACTGAAACAGTAATGGAGAGAAACAAACATTTTATTGCGAACCAGACATGAAACGTGGGGTGTGAAACTTGGACGGGGGCTTCTGTGAGGTGGGTGGGAAAGGACTTATGAAATTTTGGGGAATGTCAGCCTTCTAGTGCTAGAGCAGTCTGCAGGGGTTGACTGAAAGTTTTAACGGCCCTTGCCGCCCCTCCTTCTTTGGAGTTTGGGTGAGGGTGGTGTGGGACTTGGTGGCGGGTGAGGGCGGTTACAGATAGACTGCAGCGGGGCTCTGTCCTCCTGCCTCCGGTCTTGCAGAACATCCACAAGGCGCCGGAGCGTGTCCGTTTGCTCCCTCATTAGTCCAAGCAGCTTTTCAGTAGCCTGTTGGTCCTCCTGACGCCACCTCTCCTCCCGTTCCATGACTGCTCGGTGCATTTGTGACAAGTTCTCCCTCCACTGTGTCTGCTGGGCTGCCTGGGCTCGGGAGCAGTCCATTAGTTCTGAGAACATGTCTTCACGCGTCTTCTTCTTCCTCCGCCTAATCTGCGCTAGCCTCTGGGAGTGTGCTGACAGGCTGGGTTGGGAGACAGTCGCAGATGTGTCTGTGTGAATTGTAAAAAGGGAGTGAATTCCTGAGACAGATAAATGAAATTGTATACAAAGAACCTAGTCTTTCTCTGTGAACAAGACCATGCACTGCACCTCTCACATGCGCACTCAGGACAAGGTCGAATTTTCGGCCGTCGCCTTCAGTGCCTGTGGACTTGCGGAGGTCTTGGACTGTTCAGAGAACTGTGGCTGGAGACCTGAACTTCTGGAGCGGGCAATAATGGTAAGCCGCAGACTTGTGGCTGCTTAAAACTCCAGCAGTAGCACTGGCCTCCTTTCACATTGAAAGCAATGCCAGTCTCTGCTGCCAGCAATCAGGACAGCATCAACTCTGCCCCTGTCCCACCCCCTCGCGGCTGTCCCAGGGAAAGATCCCTGTATGCTGCCCCTCTCCCTCCACCGCGTGGCTGTAAAGCAGTCCCAATACTAACATTCCCCTCCCTAATTCAAAGCAGGGCGTCATGAGCGACATCACCCTCCTGAGGATCCCGGACACCCAGAGAGAACGCATGCTGCGGGAAAGCATGCAGAAACCGGGGCCGTATGCCGCCATGCTATGTCGGGCCATGATCCCCGAGTACCTGATTGTGGCATGGAGGGGACATGTCTGCTACCACGGAGGGCCCACTAAGATCGCCCTACCCCGGAACCTGATCAACAGGCTTGAGCTCTACCTCCACGAGACCTACGAGGAGTTCTCCTACGAGGATTTCTCGTCGATCCCCGGCCACATTGACCGGATTTTCGCGTAGGTGCACTGGGACTTTGGAGTGGAGCGTCTTGGGCCTGGGAATCATGTAGTAACGGACATTGTGAAATTTTTTTAAAATACTTGGGACTAAATTGAGAAGAGCCTAAGACAGAGAAATCATGAAAACCCATTTGTTACCTTTGTAAATATTCCTGTTTTGTACCTGATTATTTTTTTACTAGTTTACAGAACTTTTATAAATGTACATTGTTAATAGTATAAATATTACCGTTCTGTTTTAAATAAATGTTTACATGTTTACAGCACTTACTGCTTGATCCTTCCCCTGATTCTGTGTCCGGGGTAAGGGATGGGGACGGTTGGTACGG
>NW_020705506.1:0-1015 GCF_002925995.2 Terrapene triunguis
TTTTTTATTTTTTGGGGGTGGGGCTTAAACAAGCCAGCCCGTTTTTATGCAAATTTAGGAAAGGTTTCGGTAAAACTAAATCTGCATTTTTCAGCACAAGAAGTATTGGCCAAAAATTTCACCCAGCTGTACTTACGAGCACAAGTGTAATAGAAAATACCACTCTAAGGGTATGTCTACACTACGAGGGTAATTCGATTTTACTTAAATCGAATATGTGGAATCGATATTGCAAAGTCGAACGTGTGTGTCCACACTAAGGACACACTAAGGACAGTAATTCGACTTTGTGAGTCCACACTAACGGGGCGAGCGTCGATATTGGAAGCGGTGCACTGTGGGCAGCTATCCCACAGTTCCCGCAGTCCCCGCTGCCCATCGGAATTCTGGGTCGAGCCGCCAATGCCTTCTGGGTAAAAAAAATTTGTCGTCATCCGTCCGTCACTAACGCCCTCCCTCCCTCCATGAAAGCGCCGGCGGGAAATCAGTTCGCGCACTTTTCTGGTCAGTGACAGCGCGGACGCCACAGCACTGCGATCATGGATCACGCTGCGACCATCGCTGCACTTGTGGCCGTTCTCAACACCTCGCAGCTTATCATACACCTTTCCCTGAGGCAGATGCAGAGAAATCGGGCGAGGAGGCTACGGCACCGCCGTGAGAGCCTGAAGTCGGAGAGTGGCACAGAGCTGTCAGAAACCACGAGCCCCAGCGCCCAGGACATCACGGTGGCAATGGGGCATGTGGATTTTGTTGAACGGCGATTCTGGGCCCGGGAAACAAGCACGGACTGGTGGGACCGTATAGTGCTTCAGGTCTGGGATGAATCCCAGTGGCTGCGAAACTTTCGCATGCGGAAGGGGACTTTCCTGGAACTTTGTGAGTTGCTGTCCCCTGCCCTGAAGCGCAAGGACACCCGCATGCGAGCAGCCCTCACTGTCCAGAAGCGAGTGGCCATAGCCCTCTGGAAGCTTGCAACGCCGGACAGCTACCGGTCAGTCGCGAACCACTTTGG
>NW_020705507.1:0-2078 GCF_002925995.2 Terrapene triunguis
ACGCAGACTGTGGCGGGGGGCGGGTTCAGTGTTCTGATGCAAATGATACTTCTAAACTCCCGGAATGACAGGCTCCGCACTGGTGGACTGGTTATTTCAATGGAGCCTGCCAGCACTCCTGGGGGGGACTGTGTGTATGTGTCGGCTATGTGACTTTCTGGCAGGGGGGGTAGGGTTACAGATCCCCTGCTGCGTGGATCTGTGAGCCAGGATAAGGACCGCTGCATAAGATCTGTAACTGCCCTCCCCCGCCACAAAGTCACAGAGCAACCCCCCCCCCCCAAAACATGAAAAGCACCTCCCAGACTGACCAGGGTAACCAGTGACTGCACTGTGTATGTGTCCTGATGCTGGACCTGACCCCGCCTCTGTAGCCTGCTAAAGGTGACTGTCCTGTCCAATTACCAAGCCCCTTCCCCCCCCTCCAGACAGACTCTCCCTCAAAAGAACCTGACCGAAACAGTAATGAACAGAAACAAACATTTTATTGCGAACCAGACATGAAACGTGGGGGGTGAAACTTGGACGGGGGCTTGTGTGAGGTGGGTAGGAAAGGACTTATGAAATTTTGGGGAATGTCAGCCTTCTACTGCTAGAGCAGTCTGCAGGGGTTGATTGAAAGTTTTAACGGCCCTTGCCGCCCCTCCTTCTTTGGACTTTGGGTGAGGGTGGTGTGGGACTTGGTGGCGGGTGAGGGCGGTTACAGATAGACTGCAGCGGGGCTCTGTCCTCCTGCCTCCGGTCTTGCAGAACATCCACAAGGCGCCGGAGCGTGTCCGTTTGCTCCCTCATTAGTCCAAGCAGCTTTTCAGTAGCCTGTTGGTCCTCCTGACGCCACCTCTCCTCCCGTTCCATGACTGCTCGGTGCATTTGTGACAAGTTCTCCCTCCACTGTGTCTGCTGGGCTGCCTGGGCTCGGGAGCAGCCCATTAGTTCTGTGAACATGTCTTCACGCGTCTTCTTCTTCCTCCGCCTAATCTGCGCTAGCCTCTGGGAGTGTGCTGACAGGCTGGGTTGGGAGACAGTCGCAGATGTGTCTGTGTGAATTTTAAAAAGGGAGTGAATTCCTGAGACAGATAAATGAAATTGTATACAAAGAACCTAGTCTTTCTCTGTGAACAAGACCATGCACTGAACCTCTCACATGCGCACTCAGGACAAGGTCGAATTTTCGGCCGTCGCCTTCAGTGCCTGTGGACTTGCGGAGGTCTTGGACTGTTCAGAGAACTGTGGCTGGAGACCTGAACTTCTGGAGCGGGCAATAATGGTAAGCCGCAGACTTGTGGCTGCTTAAAACTCCAGCAGTAGCACTGGCCTCCTTTCACATTGAAAGCAATGCCAGTCTCTGCTGCCAGCAATCAGGACAGCATCAACTCTGCCCCTGTCCCACCCCCTCGCGGCTGTCCCAGGGAAAGATCCCTGTATGCTGCCCCTCTCCCTCCACCGCGTGGCTGTAAAGCAGTCCCAATACTAACATTCCCCTCCCTAATTCAAAGCAGGGCGTCATGAGCGACATCACCCTCCTGAGGATCCCGGACACCCAGAGAGAACGCATGCTGCGGGAAAGCATGCAGAAACCGGGGCCGTATGCCGCCATGCTATGTCGGGCCATGATCCCCGAGTACCTGATTGTGGCATGGAGGGGACATGTCTGCTACCACGGAGGGCCCACTAAGATCGCCCTACCCCGGAACCTGATCAACAGGCTTGAGCTCTACCTCCACGAGACCTACGAGGAGTTCTCCTACGAGGATTTCTCGTCGATCCCCGGCCACATTGACCGGATTTTCGCGTAGGTGCACTGGGACTTTGGAGTGGAGCGTCTTGGGCCTGGGAATCATGTAGTAACGGACATTGTGAAATTTTTTTAAAATACTTGGGACTAAATTGAGAAGAGCCTAAGACAGAGAAATCATGCAAAACCCATTTGTTACCTTTGTAAATATTCCTGTTTTGTACCTGATTATTTTTTTACTAGTTTACAGCACTTTTATAAATATACATTGTTAATAGTATAAATATTACCGTTCTGTTTTAAATAAATGTTTACATGTTTACAGCACTTACTGCTTGATCCG
>NW_020705508.1:0-1277 GCF_002925995.2 Terrapene triunguis
TAGCCATTCATGTGCGCGCACACCTGATTTCTGGGTATTCATGGGATCACAGAAACCCCCTTGGGAGCTGCCACCCCATGTGCCAAGACTACCCCTGCTTCTGTTTTCCCTGCCAGCTCAGGACTCCAGCACCCCGTCTTGCTAGGTCAGACACTCTTGTCTGACTCCAACACAGACCCAGGGTCTGAATCACTTGTCCCAAAGCTACAAGTTTACCCAAAAACAGCTCACAGGAGTGTGCTTGTCTTTAGCACTCAGATGCCCAACTCCCAATGGGGTCTAAACCCAGATAAATCCGTTTTACCCTGCATAAAGCTTATGCAGGGCAAACTCATAAATTGTTCGCCCTCTATAACACAGATAGAGAGATATGCACAGTTGTTTGCTCCCCCAGGTATTAATACATACTCTGAGTAAATTACTAAATAAAAAGTGATTTTATTAAATACAGACAGTAGGATTTAAGTGGTTCAAAGTAGTAACAGACAGAACAAAGTAAGTCACAAGCAAAATAAAATAAAATGCGCAAATCTATGCCTAATCAAACTAAATACAGATAATTTCCTCACCAGTTCCAGAATGCTCCCTTTTACAGGCTAATCTCCCTTTAGCCTGGGTCCAGCAATCTCTCACACCCCTGTAGTTACTGTCTTTTGTTTCAGTTTCCTTCAAGCATCCTGGGGGGTTGGAGAGGCTCCTTCTTTAGCCAGCTGAAGACAAAATGGAGGGGTCTCTCCCAGGGTTAAATAGATTCTCTCTTGTGGGAGGAGACCCCCCTCCTCCCTCCTATGCAAAGTCCAGCTCCAAGATGGAGTTCTGGAGTCACCTGGGCAAGTCACATGTCCCTGCATGACTCAGTCTTTACAGGCTGAAGCCATTGCCCACATGGAATCTTGCATGTCTCCAGGAAGACTTCTTATGTGGATTGGAGCATTCCAAGATGCATTGTTCCCTGATCAGGTACTTAACCTGGCGAATTCCTTCCTAAAGAAGCTGACCAAATGCCTCCCAAAGCTTACTTAGAAACCAAGCAAGCATACAGCCCATATTCTTAACCTCAAGTAGAAAATGATATATATATGTACAAATAGGATGAATAGATATAGTAGACCATAACCTTTACGGAGATATGTTACCTGGCACAGGCAGCACAAAACGTATTCCAGTTATGTCATACATACATTTATAAGCACCCCCTCCCCATAAAGCCTTATGGGGTACGCTGTCACACATGCCCAATGAGGTATATAACATGCATAGCCATTCATGTGCGCGCA
>NW_020705509.1:0-3551 GCF_002925995.2 Terrapene triunguis
ATCCGAAGAAGTGGGTTGTAGCCCACGAAAGCTTATGCTCTAATAAATTTGTTAGTCTCTAAGGTGCCACAAGTACTCCTGTTCTTTTACAGTGGTTGCACTTCAAAAGTTTCTTCTGTTTTGAAAGATTCTACCAGTGTGAGAGGCTCCTTATATTTAAAACCAGTAGAACCAATAATGTTTCTCAAATGAAGAGAAATTTGAGGGCATGTAGTGAAATCTGTAGGAAAAAAGTAGCTTTGAGAACAAAACTTATTCTATTAAGAGCTATGGTCTCTTAATAGGCTTTATTTAAGAGAATGATATTGCTTTATATATATATGATTTAGTCCATTTTATTCAAAACATCCCATATGCAGAATGTATGCTTTTTAATTGAGCATTTTAAAAAATATTTCAAATAATTCTCCTATGGCACATATTCTTTGCAGTAGACTTTACTGCAGCTGATTATATTGTTTGGGCTAGTTCCAACCCTGTGTTGGGTCTTCTTTTGCTAGTGTAACCTATGGACAAGGAAAGTCCACTGTAGGGGACGTTGTGGCAGAGAGAAGGCAGTCACAACCTTTTCTCTGATAAAGACACAGGTGATACAACCCAGCTAGTGCATTTTCAAAAGTAGGAAGTGCTAGCTGGAAGGAAGGGTAGCCAAAGCAGATGGGATGTGTTAAATCAGTACATCCTCTGGGGAGACTCTGTAAATGTAGGAAAAGCATTGGCCTGAGGCCAAATTAGTCTATTCTTGTTCTGGGGAGGGAGCCCTACAATGTATTGCTTAAATTAAATTCCCTTCTTCTGTGGAAACAAAGTTTAAGAAACCTGGGTAAAAAGAGCCACACAAGCTCTTAAACTCATATAATGTGTTTAGTCTAACTTAGTATGTTCTTACATATTGTGCTTCTAATAATGAGCAAAGTAGCTAGGCCTATAATAAGCAAAAACAATGTAGACAAAAGAGAACACTGATTTAAGGTCATTGTGTCAAATGCAGCAAAACACTCTGTTTATATCAGGTCAGGCATGAGTTTACAATTAGCACTAATTACTGTGGAAAAATCAAAACAGCAGCTTTAAGGAAGGATACTTTTCACTGCAAGATCAAAGCCATGTCTCTGCAGAATAGCAAAGCCTCCACTATTTAATTGTACTGAAGTGCTAATTGGATTGTGAGGTGCTTTCATGTGTTCCCCCAATTAGCCAGTCATCCCTGACCAAATCCACATAAAAAGAGATTATGAGTTTTTAAAGCTTTTGTCTGCATGATTTTGATTGGGTAGAAGGAATGGTGCCTACTTTTTATGTAAATTGAGGGGTTTGGGGTCATAGTTTCGAGCTTGCTAGAAATGAATGGATATGGGGCAGAGCAACACCACACTATGCAGTAAATAAATAGTTAACTGGCATCTAGAAATCAGTGGAGGAAAACGTAAAAGCTACAACTAAACCTTATATTTATGTTTCTTAGTTTACTGATACACATTTTGAAAAGGGAGATTTTGATGCCTGGAGCAATTCCTGTGTTTAGTGAATTGTTGTTTTTGTTTGGTTGTTTGTTTTTGATCAGTGTTTTATATTTTGGATTATGATAGAGAGAACATAGCATTGTTTATTTTTGGTATTCATTTTTTAGACATATTTGCAAACTTTTCCAAGCATTTTTTAAATTCTTCAATTTGTTTTTATGACATCTGTAAAACTACTGTACACAATTATTTTTATTAAATCGTTAAGTTATTAATGTTGCAAACATTATATGCACATGTAAAACTACAAGAAGTACAATGTCAAGACACCAGTAATGCAATTCATGAACCTCAGAGAGTTGAAAAAAAAATCAGTTTGTCAGTAGTAAAATGTAGTTATCTAGTATTCACAAATTGTGAACCTTTTACGCAAGGGGTGGAGAAATTGCCTCAGTAGTAGGCTGTAGGCATCGCCTTTGATATACCCTAAAAATCCTTCTCCAGCTTACAAGCAATACATCTCCTCATCCAGATTCGGACAACTTGCCATCATCTAACCTCTAACTCAGCTAAAGTCTGAGAAAGCACAGACACTTCACCACTCAGATCTGATGAATATATGACATAAAGCTGAGTTTTATCCAAGTATTGGGGCACTGCAACCCCGAATCATCATGCTGTTTCCTTCAGTGACTTCATATACATATTGAACTGGAAAAGTGACCCAATGTATCCTCACAGAACTCCACAAGAGAAATTCCTAGAGGCAGGTCAATAATTGATCACAAACATCGTATTAAGACTTCTCTGACAAACTACTCTAACAATATCACCTGTTCTGGCCAGGGTCCACAAAGGAGTCAACAAAACCTTTCCATCAGTGATATCTATGAGTATGTTAAATGTAGAGTTAGTCTGAGTGACTGGCACCCAGGTTAGCCTACCTGGGGTATGAGCAGCTACACTCCAAAGCTGTACACAAGTTAGTGTGTCCTCAGTGGTACTGTGGTTACCTGTGTATGTCACTAGGACTTCTGGGAGGCATATTCCATGGTTCTTTGTGCTGCACTAAGCTGAGCTGTTCCAATTCTTTCCCTGTGACTTGTGGTAGAATTTATCTGTCCTTCTGGTCACACAGGAAGAATTGTGGGAAGGCATTAGAGGACTGTCAGCTTGAAGCAATTTGGCCTGTATCCTCACAGTGAAGGGGGTGGGTTACCAGCCTAAGTGAAAGTGGCACTCCAACTCCCGCCTGTCAACTCATCTGGTCAGCTAACATGGGATTAAAGCACCTCCAAACTCTAGTGAGAAGCTTTTGTGTGTAGGTGGGAGGGAAGTTAGAGGTGGCAACTGAGTAGGAGCCTGAGTTAACTCTGCAGTGAAAACATATCCTAAGGCTTTTCACAGATGGACACCTGACCATTGTACATCACTAGGAAGTGAACCAACAAGGCTCAGTCTCTGTAATAACCAGGCCAAAACCTGACTGAAATAAATCGGGAAAATCTGAGGACTCCAGATGGCACCTGAACTGTTGGCCATGATTTTCTCAGTAATCTTCCTGAAATAAGGTGATCAGTCGGTAGGATTGACAGCACTAAGAGATTACTTCTGGAAAAAGTGTCAAACAACCAATTGTTAAAGGGTTGCTGGTATCCTGCCCTCCCATAGGCTCATAGTGGTTATTAGAGGGGTCTCTCTTCTTTACTTATTAATCAAACTTTTCCATGTTTTTTTTTATTGAAGACATATTTTTAAAAGGAGAAGCTGTGTACAATATCAGTACTACACCAACCCAACTAAGACTGTTGTATTTAGTAATTTTACTATAATTACTTAAAAGTGTTCAATTGACTTAACCAGGAACAAGCTGTTTATTTTAACAATGTTAAGGCCTTTATTTCAAACAAGGTATGAGATAAGGTCCAAAATCCCCCACAGTTCTTTTACTTTCTGATTTGACAAAACACATTCTCCCTACCTTACTATATTGATCATTAAAAAGAACAGGAGTACTTGTGGCACCTTAGAGACTAACAAATTTATTAGAGCATAAGCTTTCGTGGGCTACAACCCACTTCTTCGGAT
>NW_020705510.1:0-2124 GCF_002925995.2 Terrapene triunguis
CCATTACAATCTACATATCACACAGACTATGCTGAGAGACTGTGTCACACACTCTCAAAGAAACTGCGAAACCACCTGATCAGCATCCTATACAGCAAACAGGGAAAGATTAAGAATGAGCTCTCAAAACTGGATACTTTCATGAGAAACCAACCTTCCACACAAACTTCCTCATGGATAGACTTTACAAAAACTAGACAAGCCATTTACAAGACAAACTTTGCCTCTCTACAAAGGAAAAAGGACACTAAACTATCTAAACTGCTACATGCCACAAGGGGCCACAACAGTAGTTCCCTTAACCCACCCAGCAATATTGCTAATCTTTCCAGCTATACTCTTAGCCCAGCAGAAGAGTCTGTCCTATCTCGGTTTCAGAGTAGCAGCCGTGTTAGTCTGTATCCGCAAAAATAACAGGAGTACTTGTGGCACCTTGGCCCTCCAGACCCACGAACATGATACAGTTCTGCGGTGACCTAGAATCCTACTTTCGACGTCTCCGACTCAAAGAATATTTCCAACATACCTCTGAACAGCATACTAACCCACAGAATCCCCCCTACCAGCACTACAAAAAAAAGGATTCTGCGTGGACTCCTCCGGACGGTCAAAACAACAGACTGGATTTCTACATAGATTGCTTCCGTCAACGTGCAAAGGCTGAAATTGTGGAAAAGCAACATTACTTGCCCCATAACCTCAGCCATGCTGAACACAACGCCATCTACAGCCTCAGAAACAACCCTGACATCATTATCAAAAAGGCTGACAAAGGAAGTGCTGTCGTCATCATGAATAAATTGGAATATGACCAAGAGGCTGCTAGACAGCTCTCTAACACCACATTCTACAGGCCATTATCCTCTGATCCCACTGAGGATTACCTAAAGAAACTACACCATCTGCTAAAAAAACTCCCTGACAAAGCACAGGAACAAATCTGTACCGACACATGCCTAGAACCCCGACCAGGGACATTCTATTTGCTACCCAAGATCCATAAACCTGGAAATCCTGGACGCCCCATCATCTCAGGCATTGGCACCCTAACATCAGGCTTGTCTGGTTATGTGGACTCTCTCCTCAGACCCTACGCTACCAGCACTCCTAGTTATCTTCGAGACACCACTGACTTCCTGAGGAAACTACAATCCATCGGTGATCTTCCAGAAAACACCATCCTGGCCACTATGGATGTAGAAGCCCTCTACACCAATATTCCACACAAAGATGGACTACAAGCTATCAGGAACAGTATCCCCGATAATGTCACAGCTAACCTGGTGGCTGAACTCTGTGACTTTGTCCTCACCCACAACTATTTCACATTTGGGGACAATATATACCTTCAAGTCAGCGGCACTGCTATGGGTACCCGCATGGCCCCACAGTATGCCAACATTTTTATGGCGGACTTAGAACAACGCTTCCTTAGCTCTCGTCCCCTAACGCCCCTACTCTACTTGCGCTACATTGATGACATCTTCATCATCTGGACCCATGGAAAAGAAGCCCTTGAGGAATTCCACCATGATTTCAATAATTTCCATCCCACCATCAACCTCAGCCTAGATCAATCCACACAAGCGGTCCATTTCCTGGACACTACTGTGCTAATAAACGATGGTCATATAAATACCACCCTATACCGGAAACCTACTGACCACTACACTTACCTACATGCCTCTAGCTTCCATCCAGGACACACCACACGATCCATTGTCTACAGCCAAGCTCTAAGATATAACCGCATTTGCTCCAATCCCTCAGATAGAGACAAGCACCTACAAGATCTCTATCAAGCATTCTTAAAACTACAATACCCACCTGCTGAAGTGAAAAAACAGATTGACAGAGCCAGACGAGTACCCAGAAGTCACCTCCTACAAGACAGGGCCAACAAAGAAAATAACAGAACACCACTAGCTGTCACCTTCAGCCCCCAACTAAAACCTCTCCAGCGCATCATCAGAGATCTACAACCTATCCTGAAAGATGATCCTTTACTCTCACAGATCTTGGGAGACAGACCTGTCCTCGCTTACAGACAACCCCCCAACCTAAAGCAAATACTCACCAGCAACCACACATCACTGAACAAAAACACTGACCCAGGAACCTATC
>NW_020705511.1:0-2124 GCF_002925995.2 Terrapene triunguis
GATAGGTTCCTGGGTCAGTGTTTTTGTTCAGTGATGTGTGGTTGCTGGTGAGTATTTGCTTTAGGTTGGGGGGTTGTCTGTAAGCGAGGACAGGTCTGTCTCCCAAGATCTGTGAGAGTAAAGGATCATCTTTCAGGATAGGTTGTAGATCTCTGATGATGCGCTGGAGAGGTTTTAGTTGGGGGCTGAAGGTGACAGCTAGTGGTGTTCTGTTATTTTCTTTGTTGGCCCTGTCTTGTAGGAGGTGACTTCTGGGTACTCGTCTGGCTCTGTCAATCTGTTTTTTCACTTCAGCAGGTGGGTATTGTAGTTTTAAGAATGCTTGATAGAGATCTTGTAGGTGCTTGTCTCTATCTGAGGGATTGGAGCAAATGCGGTTATATCTTAGAGCTTGGCTGTAGACAATGGATCGTGTGGTGTGTCCTGGATGGAAGCTAGAGGCATGTAGGTAAGTGTAGTGGTCAGTAGGTTTCCGGTATAGGGTGGTATTTATATGACCATCGTTTATTAGCACAGTAGTGTCCAGGAAATGGACCGCTTGTGTGGATTGATCTTGGCTGAGGTTGATGGTGGGATGGAAATTATTGAAATCATGGTGGAATTCCTCAAGGGCTTCTTTTCCATGGGTCCAGATGATGAAGATGTCATCAATGTAGCGCAAGTAGAGTAGGGGCATTAGGGGACGAGAGCTAAGGAAGCGTTGTTCTAAGTCAGCCATAAAAATGTTGGCATACTGTGTGGCCATGCGGGTACCCATAGCAGTGCCGCTGACTTGAAGGTATATATTGTCCCCAAATGTGAAATAGTTGTGGGTGAGGACAAAGTCACAGAGTTCAGCCACCAGGTTAGCTGTGACATTATCGGGGATACTGTTCCTGATAGCTTGTAGTCCATCTTTGTGTGGAATATTGGTGTAGAGGGCTTCTACATCCATAGTGGCCAGGATGGTGTTTTCTGGAAGATCACCGATGGATTGTAGTTTCCTCAGGAAGTCAGTGGTGTCTCGAAGATAACTAGGAGTGCTGGTAGCGTAGGGTCTGAGGAGAGAGTCCACATAACCAGACAAGCCTGATGTTAGGGTGCCAATGCCTGAGATGATGGGGCGTCCAGGATTTCCAGGTTTATGGATCTTGGGTAGCAAATAGAATGTCCCTGGTCGGGGTTCTAGGCATGTGTCGGTACAGATTTGTTCCTGTGCTTTGTCAGGGAGTTTTTTTAGCAGATGGTGTAGTTTCTTTAGGTAATCCTCAGTGGGATCAGAGGATAATGGCCTGTAGAATGTGGTGTTAGAGAGCTGTCTAGCAGCCTCTTGGTCATATTCCAATTTATTCATGATGACGACAGCACTTCCTTTGTCAGCCTTTTTGATAATGATGTCAGGGTTGTTTCTGAGGCTGTAGATGGCGTTGTGTTCAGCATGGCTGAGGTTATGGGGCAAGTAATGTTGCTTTTCCACAATTTCAGCCTTTGCACGTTGACGGAAGCAATCTATGTAGAAATCCAGTCTGTTGTTTTGACCGTCCGGAGGAGTCCACGCAGAATCCTTTTTTTTGTAGTGCTGGTAGGGGGGATTCTGTGGGTTAGTATGCTGTTCAGAGGTATGTTGGAAATATTCTTTGAGTCGGAGACGTCGAAAGTAGGATTCTAGGTCACCGCAGAACTGTATCATGTTCGTGGGTCTGGAGGGCCAAGGTGCCACAAGTACTCCTGTTATTTTTGCGGATACAGACTAACACGGCTGCTACTCTGAAACCGAGATAGGACAGACTCTTCTGCTGGGCTAAGAGTATAGCTGGAAAGATTAGCAATATTGCTGGGTGGGTTAAGGGAACTACTGTTGTGGCCCCTTGTGGCATGTAGCAGTTTAGATAGTTTAGTGTCCTTTTTCCTTTGTAGAGAGGCAAAGTTTGTCTTGTAAATGGCTTGTCTAGTTTTTGTAAAGTCTATCCATGAGGAAGTTTGTGTGGAAGGTTGGTTTCTCATGAGAGTATCCAGTTTTGAGAGCTCATTCTTAATCTTTCCCTGTTTGCTGTATAGGATGCTGATCAGGTGGTTTCGCAGTTTCTTTGAGAGTGTGTGACACAGTCTCTCAGCATAGTCTGTGTGATATGTAGATTGTAATGG
>NW_020705512.1:0-1668 GCF_002925995.2 Terrapene triunguis
TCCACACAAACTTCCTCATGGATAGACTTTACAAAAACTAGACAAGCCATTTACAAGACAAACTTTGCCTCTCTACAAAGGAAAAAGGACACTAAACTATCTAAACTGCTACATGCCACAAGGAGCCACAACAGTAGTTCCCTTAACCCACCCAGCAATATTGTTAATCTTTCCAGCTATACTCTTAGCCCAGCAGAAGAGTCTGTCCTATCTCGGGGCCTCTCCTTTTGTCCCTCCAGACCCACGAACATGATACAGTTCTGCGGTGACCTAGAATCCTACTTTCGACGTCTCCGACTCAAAGAATATTTCCAACGTACCTCTGAACAGCATACTAACCCACAGAATCCCCCCTACCAGCACTACAAAAAAAAGGATTCTGAGTGGACTCCTCCGGACGGTCAAAACAACAGACTGGATTTCTACATAGATTGCTTCCGTCAACGTGCAAAGGCTGAAATTGTGGATAAGCAACATCACTTGCCCCATAACCTCAGCCATGCTGAACACAACGCCATCTACAGCCTCAGAAACAACCCTGACATCATTATCAAAAAGGGTGACAAAGGAGGTGCTGTCGTCATCATGAATAAATTGGAATATGACCAAGAGGCTGCTAGACAGCTCTCTAACACCACATTCTACAGGCCATTATCCTCTGATCCCACTGAGGATTACCTAAAGAAACTACACCATCTGCTAAAAAAACTCCCTGACAAAGCACAGGAACAAATCTGTACAGATACATGCCTAGAACCCCGACCAGGGACATTCTATTTGCTACCCAAGATCCATAAACCTGGAAATCCTGGACGCCCCATCATCTCAGGCATTGGCACCCTAACATCAGGCTTGTCTGGTTATGTGGACTCTCTCCTCAGACCCTACGCTACCAGCACTCCTAGTTATCTTCGAGACACCACTGACTTCCTGAGGAAACTACAATCCATCGGTGATCTTCCAGAAAACACCATCCTGGCCACTATGGACGTAGAAGCCCTCTACACCAATATTCCACACAAAGATGGACTACAAGCTATCAGGAACAGTATCCCCGATAATGTCACAGCTAACCTGGTGGCTGAACTCTGTGACTTTGTCCTCACCCACAACTATTTCACATTTGGGGACAATATATACCTTCAAGTCAGCGGCACTGCTATGGGTACCCGCATGTCCCCACAGTATGCCAACATTTTTATGGCTGACTTAGAACAACGCTTCCTTAGCTCTCGTCCCCTAACGCCCCTACTCTACTTGCGCTACATTGATGACATCTTCATCATCTGGACCCATGGAAAAGAAGCCCTTGAGGAATTCCACCATGATTTCAATAATTTCCATCCCACCATCAACCTCAGCCAAGATCAATCCACACAAGCGGTCCATTTCCTGGACACTACTGTGCTAATAAACGATGGTCATATAAATACCACCCTATACCGGAAACCTACTGACCACTACACTTACCTACATGCCTCTAGCTTCCATCCAGGACACACCACACGATCCATTGTCTACAGCCAAGCTCTAAGATATAACCGCGTTTGCTCCAATCCCTCAGATAGAGACAAGCACCTACAAGATCTCTATCAAGCATTCTTAAAACTACAGTACCCACCTGCTGAAGTGAAAAAACAGATTGACAGAGCCAGACGAGTACCCAGA
>NW_020705513.1:0-1668 GCF_002925995.2 Terrapene triunguis
TCTGGGTACTCGTCTGGCTCTGTCAATCTGTTTTTTCACTTCAGCAGGTGGGTACTGTAGTTTTAAGAATGCTTGATAGAGATCTTGTAGGTGCTTGTCTCTATCTGAGGGATTGGAGCAAACGCGGTTATATCTTAGAGCTTGGCTGTAGACAATGGATCGTGTGGTGTGTCCTGGATGGAAGCTAGAGGCATGTAGGTAAGTGTAGTGGTCAGTAGGTTTCCGGTATAGGGTGGTATTTATATGACCATCGTTTATTAGCACAGTAGTGTCCAGGAAATGGACCGCTTGTGTGGATTGATCTTGGCTGAGGTTGATGGTGGGATGGAAATTATTGAAATCATGGTGGAATTCCTCAAGGGCTTCTTTTCCATGGGTCCAGATGATGAAGATGTCATCAATGTAGCGCAAGTAGAGTAGGGGCGTTAGGGGACGAGAGCTAAGGAAGCGTTGTTCTAAGTCAGCCATAAAAATGTTGGCATACTGTGGGGACATGCGGGTACCCATAGCAGTGCCGCTGACTTGAAGGTATATATTGTCCCCAAATGTGAAATAGTTGTGGGTGAGGACAAAGTCACAGAGTTCAGCCACCAGGTTAGCTGTGACATTATCGGGGATACTGTTCCTGATAGCTTGTAGTCCATCTTTGTGTGGAATATTGGTGTAGAGGGCTTCTACGTCCATAGTGGCCAGGATGGTGTTTTCTGGAAGATCACCGATGGATTGTAGTTTCCTCAGGAAGTCAGTGGTGTCTCGAAGATAGCTAGGAGTGCTGGTAGCGTAGGGTCTGAGGAGAGAGTCCACATAACCAGACAAGCCTGATGTTAGGGTGCCAATGCCTGAGATGATGGGGCGTCCAGGATTTCCAGGTTTATGGATCTTGGGTAGCAAATAGAATGTCCCTGGTCGGGGTTCTAGGCATGTATCTGTACAGATTTGTTCCTGTGCTTTGTCAGGGAGTTTTTTTAGCAGATGGTGTAGTTTCTTTAGGTAATCCTCAGTGGGATCAGAGGATAATGGCCTGTAGAATGTGGTGTTAGAGAGCTGTCTAGCAGCCTCTTGGTCATATTCCAATTTATTCATGATGACGACAGCACCTCCTTTGTCACCCTTTTTGATAATGATGTCAGGGTTGTTTCTGAGGCTGTAGATGGCGTTGTGTTCAGCATGGCTGAGGTTATGGGGCAAGTGATGTTGCTTATCCACAATTTCAGCCTTTGCACGTTGACGGAAGCAATCTATGTAGAAATCCAGTCTGTTGTTTTGACCGTCCGGAGGAGTCCACTCAGAATCCTTTTTTTTGTAGTGCTGGTAGGGGGGATTCTGTGGGTTAGTATGCTGTTCAGAGGTACGTTGGAAATATTCTTTGAGTCGGAGACGTCGAAAGTAGGATTCTAGGTCACCGCAGAACTGTATCATGTTCGTGGGTCTGGAGGGACAAAAGGAGAGGCCCCGAGATAGGACAGACTCTTCTGCTGGGCTAAGAGTATAGCTGGAAAGATTAACAATATTGCTGGGTGGGTTAAGGGAACTACTGTTGTGGCTCCTTGTGGCATGTAGCAGTTTAGATAGTTTAGTGTCCTTTTTCCTTTGTAGAGAGGCAAAGTTTGTCTTGTAAATGGCTTGTCTAGTTTTTGTAAAGTCTATCCATGAGGAAGTTTGTGTGGA
>NW_020705514.1:0-3846 GCF_002925995.2 Terrapene triunguis
GGCAGACAATAGATTCGCGCCTTTTTACCTGGGTTACCTGTGCAGACAACATACCACGGCAAGCATGGAGCCCGCTCAGCTCAGCTCACCGTCACCATATGTCATCTAGGTGCCGGCAGACGTGGGACTGCATTGCTACACAGCAGCAGCAGCTAACTGCCTTTTGGCGGTAGACGGTGCAGCATGACTGGTAGCCTTCATCGGCGATCTGGGTGCGGGCAGCTGTGGGGCTGGCAGCCGTAGGGCTGCATTGCACCAGCCCCTTGCCTTTTGGTAGAAGATGGTATATTACGATTGGTATCCGTTGTCATCGTACTGCAGTGGCTGTCAATCATGGGCACCTGGGCAGACAATGATGGTTATCAGTCGTAGTATGCTATTTTCTGCCAAGTGCCCAGTATTGTCTGCTAAGCACCCAGAAGAGGCCGAGGGCGATCTGGGTGCTGGCAGACATGGGGCTGGCAGACGTGGGGCTAGATTGCTACACAGCAGCAACCCCTTGCCTTTTGGGGCAGTAGATAGCATATTACGACTGGTATCCATCGTTGTCATACTGCAGTGGGTATCAGATTGTGCAATAGACCTGAAGGCTAACTGCCAAGCGCCCAGTATTTGCTGCCAAGCACCCAGAAAATGCCGAGGGCTATCAGTCATGCTGCACCGTCGTCTTAAGATGTAAAAAATAGATTTATTCTGTATTCATTTGCTTCCCCCCTCCCTCCTGCTAAACCCTGGCTTTTGAGTTCAATCTTTGGGGGGGGGCCATTCTGTGTGACAGTTGTTTGTGTTTCTCCCTGATGCAAAGCCACCTTTCTTGATTTTAATTCCCTGTACCTGTACGCGGTGTCACTCGCCCCTCCCTCCCTCTCTCCCTCCCTCCCTTCTTCCCCTGGTCCGTCAGATACTACTTTCGCGCCTTTTTTCAGACCAGACGCCATAGCTAGCACTGGGATCATGGAGCCCGCTCAGATCACCGCGGCAATTATGAGCACTATGAACACCACGCGCATTGTCCTGGAAAACATGCAGAGCCTCCTGGACATGCCAAAGCCAAACCAGGACCAGCTGAGGAGGAGGCGATTGCAGCGCGGCGACGATAGTGATGAGGAAATTGACATGGACCTCTCACAAGGCACAGGCCCCAGCAATGTGGAAATCCTGGTGTTACTGGGGCAGGTTCATGCCGTGGACCGCCGATTCTGGGCCCGGGAAACAAGCACAGAGTGGTGGGACCGCATCGTGTTGCAGGTCTGGGACGATGCCCAGTGGCTGCGAAACTTTCGCATGCGTAAGGGCACTTTCATGGAACTTTGTGACTTGCTTTCCCCTGCCCTGAAGCGCCAGAATACCAGGATGAGAGCAGCCCTCACAGTGGAGAAGCGAGTGGCGATAGCCCTGTGGAAGCTTGCAACGCCAGACAGCTACCGGTCAGTTGGGAATCAATTTGGAGTGGGCAAATCTACTGTGGGGGCTGCCGTGATCCAAGTTGCCAGGGCAATGAGAGACCTGGTGATATCAAGGGTAGTGACTCTGGGAAACGTGCAGACCATAGTGGATGGCTTTGCTGCAATGGGATTCCCAAACTGTGGTGGGGCGATAGACGGAACCCATATCCCTATCTTGGCACCGGCGCACCAAGCCACCGACTACATAAACCGCAAGGGGTACTTTTCAATGCTGCTGCAAGCCCTGGTGGATCACAAGGGACGTTTCACCGACATCAACGTGGGCTGGCCGGGAAGAGTACATGATGCTCGCGTCTTCAGGCAGTCTCTTCTGTTTCGAAAGCTGGAGGAAGGGACTTTCTTCCCAGACCAGAAAATAACCATTGGGGATGTTGAAATGCCTATCGTGATCCTTGGGGACCCAGCCTACCCCTTAATGCCATGGCTCATGAAGCCATACACAGGCAGCCTGGACAGCAGTCAGGACCTGTTCAACTACAGGCTGAGCAAGTGCCGAATGGTGGTGGAATGTGCATTTGGCCGTTTAAAAGCGCGCTGGCGCAGCTTACTGACTCGCTCAGACCTTAGCGAAAAGAATCTCCCCATTGTTATTGCTACTTGCTGTGCGCTCCACAATATATGTGAAAGTAAGGGGGAGACATTTATGGCGGGGTGGGAGGTTGAGGCAAATCGCCTGGCCGCTGATTACGCGCAGCCAGACACCAGGGCGGTTAGAGGAGCACAGCAGGGCGCGGTGCGCATCAGAGAAGCGTTGAAAACCAGTTTTGTGACTGGCCAGGCTACGGAGTGAAACTTCTGTTTGTTGCTCCTTGATGAACCCTCTGCCCCTCCCCCACCACCCTGTTAACTCTACTTCCCTGCAAACCAACCACCCCACCCTCCCCTACTACCCTCCCCCCTTCGAGCACCACTTGCAGAGGCAATAAAGTCATTGTTGCTTCACATTCATGCATTCTTTATTAATTCAGCACACAACTAGGGGGATAATTGGAAAGGTAGCCCGGGATGGGTGGGGGAGGAGGGAAGGAAAAGGACACACTCCAATTTAAAACTTTAAAACTTATTGCTATGGAAATCATCTAGGGTGGAGTGAGTGGGTGGCCGAAGGCCCCCCCACCGTGTTCTTGGGCGTCTGGGTGAGGAGGCAATGGGACTTGGGGAGGATGGCTGCTGGTTACAGAGGGGCTGTAGCGGCGGTCTCTGCTCCTGCTGCCTTTCCTGCAGCTCAACCATACGCAGGAGCATATCACTTTGATGCTCCAGCAGCCGGAGCATCGACTCTTGCTTTCTGATTACAAGTTGACGCCACCTCTCCTCTTCAGCCCGCGTTTCAGCACGCAACTTCTCCTCTTCAGCACGCCACCTCTCCTCTCGCTCATATTGGGCTTTTTTAAAATCAGTCATTGACTGCCTCCACGCATTCAGCTGTGCTCTGTCAGCGTGGGAGGCAGTCTGAAGTTCAGTAAACATTTCGTCACGCGTCCTTCGCTTCCTTCTTCGAATATTCACTAGCCTCTGCGAAGGAGTAAGATTTGCAGCTGGTGGAGAAGGGAGAGGTTGTTAAAAAAGATACATTTTAGAGAACAATGGGTAGACTCTTTCACGTTAGATTTTGCTGTTCACAACATCACACAGCACATGTGCTTTCGTTACAAGGTCGCATTTTTCCTCTTATATTGAGAGTCTCCTGGTTTGGTGTGAGAGATCACTCACGCAGTGCCAGGACACAGATTTCAGCTTGCAGGCAGCCATGGTAAGACATATAGTCTTTGGGCTTTTTTAACCTTCTTAACATGTGGGGATGGTTTCAAACAGTTCTGCCCTCATTTCCCATACCAAGCACCCGTGCCATTTAAAATGGGTTTGCAATGTAAAAGGAGGGGCTGCGATTTCAGGTTTAACATGCAGCACAAACCCAACTAACTCCCCTCCCCCTCACACCCAATTCTCTGGGATGGTCACTTCACCCCTCCCCCCCACCGCGTGGTTAACAGCGGGGAATATTTCTGTTCAGCAGACCAGGAAGGGGCACCTCTGAATGTCCCCTTAATAAAATTGCCCCATTTTAACCAGGTGACCGTGAATGATATCACTCTCCTGAGGATAACAAAGAGCGATAAGGAATGGATGTTGTCTGCATGCCAGCAAACACCGGGACCATACGCTGCCATGCTTTGTTATGCAATGATTCCAGACTACGTGCTACTGGCCTGGCGTGGTAAAGTGTCCTACCATGGCGGACGGGATAAGGCAGCCCTCCCCAGAAACCTTTTGCAAAGGCTTTGGGAGTACATGAAGGAGAGCTTTCTGGAGATGTCCCTGGAGGATTTCCGCTCCATCCCCATACACGTTAACAGACTTTTCCAGTAGCTGTACTGGC
>NW_020705515.1:0-8729 GCF_002925995.2 Terrapene triunguis
GTCCTATGAAATGATGGTTGAAGATGAAGGGACGTATGAATCTTTAGCGCATCTGGCATGTAAATATCTTGCAACACCGGCTACAACAGTGCCATGCAAACACCTATTCTCACTTTCAGGTGACACTGTAAACAAGAAAAGGGCAGCATTATTTTCTGCAAATTGTAACCCAACTTGTTTGTCTGAGCGATTGGCTGATGTAGGACTGAGTGGATTTGTAGGCTCTAAAGTTTTACAGTGTTTTGTTTTTGAATTAAGTTATTTTTTGTACATAATTCTACATTTGTAAATTCAACTTTCATGATAAAGAGATTGCACTACAGTACTTGTATGAGGTGAATTGAAAAATACTATTTCTTTTATCATGTTTACAGTGCAAATATTTGTAATAAAATTATAAAGTGAGCACTGTACACTTTGTATTCTGTGTTGAAATAGAAATAAATATATTTGAAAATGTAGAAAAACTAACACTAGTTAATGAATTTCAATTGGTATTCTATTGTTTAACAGTGCAATTAATCTTTGAGTTAACTGCGATTAATTGACAGCCCTTTATTATATATTATATATAAAAAATATGAATAAATACTTTTTCACCTTCTGTCTAGAATACTCTTATGTTTCATAAGCTTAAACAAATCTTAAAAAAAAAAAAAAAAAAAAAAGCAGGATGTGTACTGCTAAGACAAAAGCAACCACATAACTAAAGTGTTGTACAAGTACTTGTCAACAAGAGATTGTTTATATTAGGAGAGAAAATAAAGCTAGGCCTCCTGTGAAGTGAAGGGCAGCATTTACTATCTATGCAATGTAGGATTTTAAATATATATTCTGTGAGACGCTCAAGGCCGTGAGCACAGAAGACCAAGATGTCAGTTAGGGACTACCAAAGGCTTAAGGAAACAAACCTCTTACTAGCCTATTTTTTAAAGTAGGTTTTAATACAGTTTTATAAATTTGTATAGGACCTCTCAGGCAAGATTCTCAAAATGATTGACAAGCAGAAGCAAAATCAAAGCTCACAGCTCGGACTACACCTGTGAACGATGCAGGATTCGGTTCACATATAACTGCAACAAGATACCAGCACAGAGCTCCATTGACTTAACTGGAGCTCTACAAGTGGCTGGAGTCCACCCACACTGCACTCACTGCAGGATCAATGCCATTGTCACTGTGTTTCAAATCACAGGGTTTAGCAGATTTGTTTGGAGCAGCGCAATAACAGGGCCACAGCAGAACACTAAGAGGAAAAGGGCAATAGAGTTTCAGTTCTGAACACAAATCATCCTCTCTGGGTTGGGTTTGATTGCAGGAGTTCTGATTTAACTCAGATTGATATCTATGTGAAAGAAGCCTCTAGCTGCATTTCACTTCATGTTGTTTTATAAGCTGTAAACAAAATGGACATAAAGGCTCTCTACAGCTAAAGGGACACGGAACAAGATGTGTTAAAATGAAAGCCTTATTAAGTGTTACATTTCAAATGCTTTAACTGTTTTTCCTTCTTTTCTGTATTTTTAACAAAAGGTTAACAAGATTTTTAATAAGGTGTTTGCCATGGTACTTAGCAGGCGGAGATCTCTGTATACCAAACCCTGAATCTCATTAAAAACTGTTTAATGTTAACACCTTTGACTCTTTGGGCCCAAATATTGCATCTAAATTAACAGATCAGCACCCCCACCCAAGAGAGCACCCTAACGTCTGGGTGCCCTAATCCCCAGGTTATAGTCTCATTCTTACCCTTTCCCTGTCCCAATGCATGCTTATTTGTACACAGTGGAACAGCTTCAAAGGGAGTGATTGAGAGCAGCACAACCCAGAATAGCCAATAGCCCAGTGGTTAGAGCATCCTCTTCGGGGTGGGGAGAAGATTCCTACTCCACATCAGGCAAAGGGAAGACTTGAACCTGTGTCTGCCCACATCCTAAGTGACTGTACCAACCACTGAGCTACAGGTTAGGAAGGGGGCATCACCACCTCCTTGTTTTCTGTGAGAAAGGGCTTAGGTGCCTAACTCCAGGAGAGGGTTCAGAGCTGTGAAGCCCAAGCAGTGGGAGGTGCCTTCCTGTGGCCCAGACTTAGGAACTTAATTCCCTTTGGGGGCAGGGCTTAGGACAACCCCCTCCTCTGGATTGCCTATTGATTAGCATAGGCAGCTCCCTACTCAGCAGATTGGCTTTTGTGGATCCCATTCTTAAGCACCTGACTCTCCCCAGGCAGTGTAAAGGGGGCCTGGGCACCTAACTCCAGGCTGTGCATCCACTAGACAGCAAGGCACTTAAAATTAGGTACCGGAACACTGAGTCTAAGTCCACTTTGTGGATCTAGCTCTTGGTTCTTTTCTGTCAATAAGTAGCAGCATGATTAAAAGGTGATCACATTACTGGGCTACCTACTCTCCAAGATTACCAAGAAAGACAAAAGCAAATGGCACGAGGCTGGGAAAAAACAAAACAAATAATAAAAACATCAAAAGATCATATAATCAATAATATGAGAATTGCAAAAATATAGCTCAGTTTGAGCTATAACTACTCCCTGATTTATGTTACTAATTCCTGGCCATCTCACCTCAATGCATGGTTCAGTGATATGAAGAGGTCTTCGAGGTAGCTCAGAAAGAAACATTTCAGGTGAAGAGACACCCCCCATAATCATTAAGCAGCAGTTGCTAAGGAACCCACTTTAGTTGCCTAGCAACCTTGCTAGAAATTATTTGGCATCTCAGCCATTTAGTCTTTTCATTGAGTACCTGCCTGCTCTAGCAGTGGCTTTGGCTCCTCATTGTACCCTTTCCTCCAGAAGACCCCACAGAGATTATGGGGCAGTTGCCCACACTGGGCAACTCTGAAGAACCTACAGGAGAGGTCGCACACTACCACATGATGACCAGGATGGAATGAGGCCACCACACACAAGGTCTCATGAAGACTCTTACGTTAAGAATGGAGGGTACCAGGGTTTATAGGAGGGATGCCAGGATGCCAACTGTGGGGAGAAGTACTATATAATCACTTTGGGGAACCTCAGTCCATGTTTAGAAGTTTTCTGTTGCTGTTCATGTCAGCTTGGAATTCAAACATGGGCTACAGGCCAAACCCTTACTCCTTACTGCCGAGTTTGAGCTGATATAAAAAATTTGCAAAGGTCTGCCTACACCCACTTTGGTGAGGTAAAGACAACAAAAGCATGTAACACAACAGCTTCCTCATTAATAATATTTTGCACTTCCATAGCATCTTCCATGCAGGCTTCTGAAAGCACTTTATAAAATGAGTATTGAGGCTTATTTCATTAAGGTTTATAGAGAGATGGGTCTCAGACAAATTGTTTAGGTGATTTCTCAACCCCACGCAGCAAGCCTGTGGCAGAGCAGAGATCCCAGATTTCCTCACCACTAGTCCTGTGCTTTAATTACCAAACCATGGGTGAAATCCTGGCCCCACTGAAGTCAATGGGAGTTTTGTCATTGACTTCAGTGGGGCCATGATTTTATCCCATGTGTCATCTCTAACATAAATCCACTTCTCTTCCACCCCAAATAATTTGTTCAATTAATGTAACCCCTTTGTTTGTAAATGTCCATGAGCAGATCACAGTATTTATAATTTGTTCATAATTCAACATTTCTGAAGAATATGTTTAATATATTTGAACTCTGGATTTATTTATTTATTTATTTTGCAAATTGCTCATAGCAAGTATTCAGTAGATTTTTTTAACACTCAGAATTTGCTATTTGAGCATTGTAGTTGGTTAATTAAGTCACAGGTCTTGTTTCTATTTCCTAATTGGAATATATGACTGAGAATACCTTCGGGAGAGGCACTCAAGGGCTAATACAGAAAGCATTCTAACTTTATTCAAAACACTGCTTTGAAATTAATTTCAGGCCCCAAGGTAAAGCTAGAAGGGGGAAAAAAAAAACAGACAGGGAGCTTTAGGTACTGTAGAGCTGGTTTCCCCCTTAATTCCATCCTTTGCACAAGTAGAGACATGGGCCCTGTTATCTCAGGGAGACGTGTTTTTAATTTGGGGGGCTGGGGGTGGGAGGAGAGACGACTCTGGATTTTCCCTGTATCTAGGAGAAGCCAACAATACTTACTGAAATGAAATGGCAGCCAGCAAAGGAGCACGCACCCTCAAAGCCATTGGAAAGGTGGGAGGATAGGCCTGAGAGAACTAAATGCAAAGGATACAAGAATTTCTTCTCTCAGTATTTATTTATCCAGAGCCTCATATAGGGGTTTGGGCTTTCTTGGAGTCAACTTCAATTTTTCATGTCTCCCTCCCCCATTTCTAGCATCATGTGTGCGCCTGGCTTTTTCCGTATTGCTAGACTCCTTGTTTTCTCTCAGCATTCCGGTAATGTTTTCCCCACCTTTCATCTGTCATAGTCTTTGCTCTGCCCAAAAGATTCTCAGGCTTATCACAGGGCCCTGCAGGATCCATGTTTTGCTGTCAGTCAACAGGCAGCAAATCAAAATATCACCCTATATATCTTTATAGTCAAAGCAGAATACTGGCCTTATAATTGAGTTTCAAAACCATGCTGAATCGTGGTGTCAAAGCATGTTAGAACAAACAGGCTGTATAACTAGATTAATGGCACACCATGTAGCCAATAGTGTCAGGATCCTCCCCCCACCTGATGCCCTATTTAACCACAACTGAGTTAAAACTCTGCTTAAGGCAACTGTGTAGAAACTGGCATCCAGAATAGTGCAGAAAGATTTTCCTACAACACGAAGACATGTATATAAAGGCAGCCTCACAGTAGTACCAAGAAGGTAAAGTTGAGGAAGAAAGTGTTGGCAGAAACTCAGAAGATTTAGGAAGTCAGTTTCAGATAGCCTCAAGTAAGTATCCAAAGGTTTGGATGCCTTTTTCAAATGTATATAACTCCTTGACTCGTTGGAAATCCAGTGGAAAGAGTTCCTTTCTCACACAATTTGACACTTCCAATGTCAGCCAGAAATACGGCAAGGAGACCCTAGCCAGTAAATGATTATGGGCCTGCTCCAAAGCCCACTAGTCACTGGAGTCTTACTTCCCCAATACTACCTTTAAAATTACTGCTTATATAAATAATACTCACGTATTCTACAGCAATTGCCCCAAACACCACAGAATACACTTTTAAGGATTTTAGAGCATTCCTACAGAGCCATACATTTGTAGCAGTTTTGCTGTGCCCCCTAAAAGTCTTAAAACATGGGAAGAACAGACTCATACATGTATATTTGTAGTCCCTATAGCACAAGTCCTGAGTCCATTGAAGCCATGGGAGTCTTTCCACCAACTTCAGTGAACTGTGCATCATACTCATATAACCCATCAGTACCAACCACTACCTACTGCTCTCAGATCCATAGATCTCAGAACACATACACCCTGCAGCCCAGCAAAGTCAATCAGGGCAGAAACCCTGATTAATGATTTCAAGCTAGCCAAGAAATACTGAGTGATTTCCAGCAGCTCACATCCTCCATCATGGACTGAAATAATGGCACATCATTAAGGTAAGAGGTGCTATATGATGTCTGAAGTCACAGATTACTAAAAGGAGCCTTTAGTTTGTCTAAAAGGAAAAGTATAGCTTAGTCTCAGCTAAGGGGTTTACCCTACCTTTAAGGCATTTGGAAAAGCCTCCTATTTATCATAATGAGAGTGGAACACAAAAAGCTAAGTAAAATTATCACAATTTCCCACCAATTACGGAGATTAGTGAGGGAATCTGAGCCTGAAGAGAGCATAAGCAGCAATTTGTATGTTCTTTCCTCTTTGTTGTGTCTAATAGTCTGTGCCAGGTGCTCTAGAGGTAAAAGACACCAAGCACGCATGCTTAGATACCATGGGCTGGTGCCTTTGCTGAGACTAGCTCTAAGCCTTCTGGCTAATCTGCTGATGAATGTGATTTTAACAGCAGAAGCCACTTAGGTGGTCTGGACCCATTTAAGATTGTGGGTGAATTGAGTATGAACTTTCTGTAAGAGTATGGGAGGAAAATCCAAACCACTCCAGCTGGCCAGATGCATTCTTAGCATGAAATAATTAATGACATTTTATTCGCTGGACAGAGTTGGTTTAACAAAGAAACCGACAAATGTTATTAGCCATTTATACATCACTATGCCAAAGTTCAGGAAAGGAGTGAAATAAGTGGCTTACTCTTACTGTTTTTAAGCCCCAGCACAAGTATTGTAGCAAAGTACAGTATCTGTCATTGTTTAGTACTCAGCAGTTTCAGCATAGGGACTTGAGTGAATCCCACCTTCAGTTTTACTGGGTGTGAATTCTCAGCCCTTTAATTTTGCTTTGAGGTTGCGGTCTTGTGGGCATTCAAATGTGAGGATGAAAACAAAGCTCAGACAAAACCTCCAAGTTTCATATTCATTTGGACACAAACTCAAAAAGCATCCTAGATTTGCTTGAAGAGTTCACAGTTGATAACAGAACTGGGAACAACACTAAGTCCGCCAGCTACAGATTCTCAGTTAACCACTGTTGCCACCCACCATCTTGTGTAGGAAAGTCCTGGTGCTACAGACCTCCTAAGGTCTGCAAAAATAGCATCTCACTTTTGATTTTCTACAGAGATTCACAGGCTCTAGACTTCTCTCGCAGAACCTTGGAAGCAGATGGGCGTATCCCTCCCGACTACTTTCCTGTCCAATTCCCAATGTCCAAAGGACTGGCCTTTCCCACTAAGGTCTGCAGTAAGGGGAAATGTATCTGGCAGAAAATTCGGGGTTCAGCTGAACTGAAGGGGAAAGCATCTCCCTGGCCTTCCTGCTGTTCCAAACTCCCATGAAGGGGGTCACAGCACAGGGAGTGATCAACCCCTGCCATTACCTGTTTAGCCCCCTTATAGACTCCAATTTCCACCCCTTGAGCAGCTTCAGGAGTTCATTCCTGCCATCCATCAGCACCTCCTCTACCCTACACAAAGTTTTTTGGGGTTTTTTTGGTCAGACTCCTGGCCCCCACAGCTCCCTCAATGAGCCTTAGGATGCTTATCAGGCCCCACAACTCCCCTGCCTCAGCCTTATGAGACCCCTGAGGATGTTGGCAGATACAAAAGTAGGTGCCTCAGCCACAGAAGATCCAAAAAAAGGCTTCTCAGTGAGCCCACACAATTGGTGGAATTAGCAGCATCACTGGGGTCCCAAAGAAACAACTGAACCCTGAGATCCTCTAGACAGAGGTGGGGAAAAGCACAAAGCAGAGCTTTAGGGACTGATAAGGGAGATGGGGCCTGTACAGATGGGAGAGACTGGGGGAAGCTTGGAAGGTACAGGGAGGCTGGAAAGGGTATGAAAATTACATTGACTCCCTCCATTTTATTTGCTGGGTCCTAGCAATTAGCTGCTGTTTATATAGACATGAACAGAGCTTTTTCTACCCTGATAAAAAGCAACAGAGAGTCCTGTGACACCTTATAGACTAACAGACATATTGGAGCATAAGCTTTCGTGGGTGAATACCCACTCCCTCATTCATCTGACAAAGTGGGTATTCACCCACGAAAGCTTATGCTCCAATACGTCTGTTAGTCTATAAGGTGTCACAGGACTCTTTGTCACTTTTTACTAAGACTAACACGTGTCCAGACTAACACGGCTACCCCTCTGATACTTTCTACCCTGATGAAATTCCAGGTCATATCTCTTTTCCTGCAGTCACACTTCTGTTTTTGAAAAGTGATGTCCCCTGACAGTTCTCTAGCTGTGGTTGACCTGAGAGAGCTCAAGCTAATTAGTTAAAAATGGGAGAGCGCATTCAATGACATGTAAGTTGTTCTGCAAATAATGAGTGCATTGAAGGGATTTACAGTTCCCCAGAATAACCAAATAACCAAATATCTTAATTTTTTTATTTTAGCAACTAGTTTTTTCTGCATACAGAGGTTTCAATCCATAACCAGTGGTGAGGGGAGACTACTATGCAGGGAGCAGAAACATTCTGCAAATGGTATCAATCCAATTTTAAGTTTGCAGGATAAATTCTGCTCTGCACAGACATGACAGAGTAGAATTTGGCCCTTTTATTTTTCTGAGCTGTGATGGGTGCACCACTTACCATTAGGATGGCATTTCCTCCTGGTCTCTCTAGAGGATAGCTTCAGAGGTCAACACCCATTCCTGCAGTTGCACACCATCTCTCCGCTTTTCTCTCTGGTCTGCAGCCCCTCCATAGCTGCATGAGCCATAGGCTCCTTTTTGTGACTTTACACTCCATCCAAGTCAGCCTATTTGTTTTCCCCTTCTGAGGTAAGGAAGGCTTCCTTCAGTAGTCCTAAGCAGCCTTCCCATTTACTGTGTCGGTACCACTTCCTCAGTGGCTGGCAGGAGAACATGGGCCCAACCTCTGCTCCAGGTTGTGGCTCAGGGATCCTCTAGCCAGCAGTCAAGGTCTGGTCCCTTTTTGGCCTTACTGCCTTTCCCTGAGCCCTCTCCTAGCATCTAGCACTCCCCCTTCTCTGGGGTTTGCCAGCCTTCTAATTCCGCCTGCCTAGAGAGTGACTGCCTACCTAGCCCTGTAGCCGCTAAACCCTTTTCCCAAGGGGTGACTGCAAACTTTCCCAGCCATCCCTTCTGCTTCCAATCTACTGTCTTTATAGTCCCAGCACAACTGGTTTCTCCTCAGTGGGGGGGTTGGTGAACCCCTAACTCAGTCAGGGGATTACTAGGCCACCTGATTTCCCTCAGCTGTGACGT
>NW_020705516.1:0-1462 GCF_002925995.2 Terrapene triunguis
GGGTCTTCTGCAACAATACGGCTTCCACCCTGGCCCTTATGCCACCTGCCTGTGTGCAGCAATGGTCCCCCCGCCCCTCACGGCACAGTGGCGTGGATACGTTAGCCTTACTGGGACAAGGAGCACAGTAGCTCTGCCAAGAAAACCTGCACAAGTGGATTGCCCAGCTTCTGAATGTGACCTTCGAAGAGATCACTGAGACCGATTGCCGCGATGTGAGAGAGTGCATCAATGCCCTATTCTGCATCTAGGCATGCACACAGCCCTAATCCTTCTTTCTGCAACCCTCCTCGCCCCAACAGCCTGCACCCAACAACTCCCTTCTCAAAATAAAAGCCGCTTACCGGGCACCTCCTCTGCTGTTTGTTCTTCCCCAAGCACTGTCCTCTGTGACTGGCTACCTTCCTCCTGGCTTGAAAACAGCTCCTGGCTGCATACATCTAGGGATGCCGGGCCGTCCTCTGGCTCTGGGCCCCCCTCCTCGTCAGCACCCTCACTCCTGCTTTCCTCCTCCTGCCTTGTTGCACTCTGGGCTACCATGGCCTCTGAAGTGTCCATGGTGCGCTTAGGAGTTGAGGTGGGGTTGCCCCCAAAATATCTTGTCTAGCTCTTTGTGGAACCGGCAGGTCATGAGGGCAGCACTGGAGAGGCGGTTTGCCTCATGCGCTTTGTGTTTCAGCCACCATTCCAGAGGACATGCTTCCATGCGGATGATGCTTGTTAAAAAAATAATGCGTTAATTAGATTTGTGACTGAACTCCTTGGGGGAGAACTGTATGTCTCCTGTTCTGTTTTACCCCGCATTCTGCCATATATTCATGTTATAGCAGTCTTAGATGATGACCCGGCACGTGTTTGTTTTAAGAACACTTTCACAGCAGATTTGACAAAAAACACAAAAGGTACCAATGTGAGATTTCTAAAAATTGCTTCAGCACTCAACCCAAGGTTTAAGAATCTGAAGTGCTGTCCAAAATGTGAGAAGGACGAGGTGTGGAACATGCTTTCAGAAGTCTTAAAAGAGCAACACTCCGATGCGGAAACTACAGAAACCGAACCACCAAAAAAGGAAATCAACCTTCTGCTGGTGGCATCTGACTCAGGGTATGTCTACACTACGAAATTAGGTTGAATTTATAGAAGCCGGTTTTATAGAAATCGGTTGTATACAGCCGATTGTGTGTGTCCCCACATAAAATGCTCTAAGTGCTCTAGTCGGCAGACCGCGTCCACAGTACCGAGGCTAGCATCGACTTCCGGAGCATTGCACTATGAGTAGCTATCCCACAGTTCCCGCAGTCTCCGCCGCCCATTGGAATTCTGGGTTGAGATCCCAATGCCTGAATGATGCAAAACAGTGTCGCGGGGGGTTCTGGGTACATGTCGTCAGGCCCCTCCCCCTCCGTCACAGCAACGGCAGACAATAGATTCGCGCCTTTTTACCTGGGTTACCTGTGCAGAC
>NW_020705517.1:0-1227 GCF_002925995.2 Terrapene triunguis
GGGTCTTCTGCAACAATACGGCTTCCACCCTGGCCCTTATGCCACCTACCTGTGTGCAGCAATGGTCCCCCCGCCCCTCACGGCACAGTGGCGTGGATACGTTAGCCTTACTGGGACAAGGAGCACAGTAGCTCTGCCAAGAAAACCTACACAAGTGGATTGCCCAGCTTCTGAATGTGACCTTCGAAGAGATCACTGAGACCGATTGCCGCGATGTGAGAGAGTGCATCAATGCCCTATTCTGCATCTAGGCATGCACACAGCCCTAATCCTTCTTTCTGCAACCCTCCTCGCCCCAACAGCCTGCACCCAACAACTCCCTTCTCAAAATAAAAGCCGCTTACCGGGCACCTCCTCTGCTGTTTGTTCTTCCCCAAGCACTGTCCTCTGCGACTGGCTACCTTCCTCCTGCCTTGAAAACAGCTCCTGGCTGCATGCGTCTAGGGATGCTAGGCCGTCCTCTGGCTCTGGGCCCCTCTCCTCGTCAGCACCCTCACTCCTGCTTTCCTCCTCCTGCCTTGTTGCACTCTGGGCTACCATGGCCTCTGAAGTGTCCATGGTGCGCTTAGGAGTTGAGGTGGGGTTGCCCCCAAAATATCTTGTCTAGCTCTTTGTGGAACCGGCAGGTCATGGGGGCAGCACTGGAGAGGCGGTTTGCCTCATGCGCTTTGTGTTTCAGCCACCATTCCAGAGGACATGGTTCCATGCGGATGATGCTTGTTAAAAAAATAATGCGTTAATTAGATTTGTGACTGAACTCCTTGGGGGAGAACTGTATGTCTCCTGTTCTGTTTTACCCCGCATTCTGCCATATATTCATGGTATAGCAGTCTTAGATGATGACCCGGCACGTGTTTGTTTTAAGAACACTTTCACAGCAGATTTGACAAAAACACAAAAGGTACCAATGTGAGATTTCTAAAAATTGCTTCAGCACTCAACCCAAGGTTTAAGAATCTGAAGTGCTGTCCAAAATGTGAGAAGGACTAGGTGTGGAACATGCTTTCAGAAGTCTTAAAAGAGCAACACTCCGATGCGGAAACTACAGAAACCGAACCACCAAAAAAGGAAATCAACCTTCTGCTGGTGGCATCTGACTCAGATGCTGAAAATGAACAGGCGTTAGTCCACTCTGCTTTGGATCATTATCGAGCAGAACCCATCATCAGCATGGACGCAGGTCCTATGAAATGATGGTTGAAGATGAAGGGACGTATGAATCTTTAG
>NW_020705518.1:0-1058 GCF_002925995.2 Terrapene triunguis
CAAAGGTACACTCACCAGAGGTCCCCTGTGTGCCCTCAGGGTCTTGGGTGAGTTCGGGGGTTACTGGTTCCAGGTCCAGGGTGACAAACATATCCTGGCTGTTGGGGAAACTGGTTTCTCCGCTTCCTTGTGGCTGTGAGCTATCTACATTTCCTCCATCCTCCTCTTCCGAACCCTCTTCCCTGTGTGCTATGACTCCCTCACTGGAGAAACACACGGTTGGGGTAGTGGTGGCTGCACCCCCTAGAATGGCATGCAGCTCCGTGTAGAAGTGGCATGTTTGCGGCTCAGCCCCGGACCTTCCGTTTGCTTCTCTGGCTTTGTGGTAGGCTTGCCTTAGCTCCTTAATTTTCACGCGGCACTGCTGTGCGTCCCTATTATGGCCTCTTTCCTTCATGGCCTTGGAGACCTTTTCTAATATTTTGCCATTTCGTTTACTGCTTCGGAGTTCGGCCAGCACTGATTCATCTCCCCATATGGCGAGCAGATCCCGTACCTCCCGTTCTGTCCATGCTGAAGCTCTTTTGCAATCCTGGGACTCCATCACGGTTACCTGTGCTGATGAGCTCTGCGTGGTCACCTGTGCTCTCCACGCTGAGCAAACAGGAAATGAAATTCAAACGTTCGCGGGGCTTTTCCTGTCTACCTGGCCAGTGCATCTGAGTTGAGAGTGCTGTCCAGAGCGGTCACAATGAAGCACTGTGGGATAGCTCCCGGAGGCCAATAACGTCGAATTCCGTCCACACTACCCCAATTCCGACCCCCTAAGGCCGATTTTATCGCTAATCCCCTCGTCGGAGGTGGAGTAAAGAAACCGGTTTAAAGGGCCCTTTAAGTCGAAAGAAAGGGCTTCGTTGTGTGAACGTGTCCAGGCTTAATTCGATTTAACGCGGCTAAAGTCGACCTAAACTCGTAGTGTAGACCAGGCCTCAGATGCTGAAAATGAACAGGCGTTAGTCCACTCTGCTTTGGATCATTATCGAGCAGAACCCATCATCAGCATGGACGCATGTCCTATGAAATGATGGTTGAAGATGAAGGGACGTATGAATCTTTAG
>NW_020705519.1:0-3633 GCF_002925995.2 Terrapene triunguis
TTGCCCTCTACCAGACTCCTGTACCCCACTGGTCTGGGTCTGTCACATATCCCTCCCCCCTGCTCAACGCCAAGGGGTTGGGCAGCTTGGGACGCCAGACAGTGCACACGTGACAAGCCATCGACGTTGCCATGACGGCTCCCTGCTGTGTGTTGCACATGGAACTGGAAAGGTTGGAGGGATAAGAACCATCTGGTCACCCTTGTGTTCTCCTCCTTGTTCCGCTGCATCCATTGAAGAGGGGCATGGTCAGTCATGAGGACAAATCTGCACCCGAGCAGGTAGTAGCGTAATGTTTCCATGGCCCATTTTCAGCGGCATTCTCTCTCCACCACTGCATATTTTTGTTCCCTTGGAAGGAGTTTCTGACTGAGGTATAGAATTGGGTGTTCCTCCTCCCCGACCATCTGTGATAGAACGGCCCCCAACCCTACTTCCGATGCATCCGTCTGCAGGATAAACTCCTTGGTGAAATCAGGGGCTATCAGTACGGGGTTACTGCAGAGGGCAGTCCGTAGGTCTGTGAATGCGTTCTCTGCTGCGTCAGACCATCTCACCAGATCAGGTCCACGGGCTTTCACTAGGTCTGTCAGGGGGCTTGCCCTTGTGGCAAAGTGGGGGATAAATCGTCGGTAATACCCCACCACACCTAGGAACGCCCGGACTTCTTTCTTGCGACTTGATCGGGGCCAATTTTGGATGGCCTCTAACTTGTTCACTTGGGGTTTTACCAGACGTTTTCCCACAATGTAGCCAAGATATTTGGCTTCTGTAAACCCTACAGCGTACTTGGCAGGGTTTGCTGTAAGGCCAGCTTGCCTGAAGGTATCGAGGACTGCCTCCACCTTCTCCATGTGGGTTTCCCAGTCTGGGGTATGAATGACCACATAACTGTTATGCGGGCGTAATAGCTTGTCCATGAGACGCTGGAAGGTAGCTGGGGCCCCATGTAGTCCAAAAGGGAGGACAGTATATTGAAAGAGACCCTCTGGTGTAGAGAACGCAATCTTTTCCTTTGCGTCTTCTGCAAGGGAAATCTGCCAGTGCCCCTTTGTCAAGTCTAGGGTAGTCAAGTACCGGGCATTACCCAGACAGTCCACTAGCTCATCTATGCGAGGTATGGGGTACACGTCGAACTGGGATACTTCGTTTAGTCGCCGGAAGTCGTGGCAAAATCTTGTGGTGCCATCAGGTTTGGGCACCAGCACGATTGGGCTGGACCACTGACTGTGGGATTCTTCGATGATCCCCAACTCCAGCATTTTTTTTACTTCTGCTTTTATTTCCTCCCTTTTTGCCGCTGGCACCCGATAGGGCCTCATTGTTACTCTGGCCCCAGGGTTCGTGACGATGTGGTGATATGTCTCAGTTGTTCGACCCGGTTTTGTCGAGAACACATCTTGGTTCCGGAAGATCATCTCAGACACCTCATTCTTCTGGTCTGGTGTTAAATCGGGAGACATTCTCACCTCTTTGGAAGGCTTGTTTTCCTGCGTTAGGTCTTTTTGGACCATTGTGCATGCCTCTTGTGCATGCCAGGGTTTCAGAAGGTTAACGTGATAAATCTGTTCTTGTTTTCTGCATCCTGGCTGCCGCACCTTGTAGGTTACTTCCCCCACGGGTTCAGCCACCTCATAGGGCCCCTGCCATTGGGCCAGAAGCTTGCTTTCTGCCGTGGGTACCAACACCATAACCCGATCCCCTGGTTGGAACTGTCGCACTTTTGCCTGGCGATTGTAATGGGTTCGCTGGGCCTCCTGTGCCTTCTCCAAATGTTCCCGTACAATAGGGGTAACCCGGGCTATCCGGTCTTGCATCTGCATTACATGCTCTATTATACTTCTCCCCTTATTGGGTTCCTCCTCCCAGATCTCTTTGGTGATATCTAGTATGCCATGGGGGTGACGCCCGTATAATAACTCGAAGGGGGAAAACCCAGTTGAGGTCTGAGGTACCTCCCGGATAGCGAACATAAGGTAGGGTAGTAGGGTGTCCCAATCCTTCCCGTCCCAACTTACCACCTTCCTTATCATAGCCTTGAGGGTTAAGTTAAACCTTTCTACCAACCCATCAGTCTGCGGATGGTAGACCGAAGTTCTCAGGGTATGTATATGGAGCAGCATACAGAGATCCTTCATTAGCTTCGACATAAATGGGGTTCCTTGGTCGGTTAATATCTCCTTCAGTAGCCCCATTCGGGCAAAGATCCCCACCAGCTCTTTGGCTATAGTTTTAGAGGCCGTGTTCCGCAGGGGGACGGCTTCTGGGTAGTGAGTAGCATAGTCCAAAACAACAAGTATATATTGGTGGCCCCGAGCCGTCTTCTCCAGGGGTCCCACTAGGTCCATGGCTATTCGCTCGAAGGGGACCTCTATGATGGGAAGGGGTACTAAAGGTGCCCTCAAGTGGGGACGGGGACTGTGCAACTGACACTCCGGGCAGGAGGCACAGTACCTCCGCACTTCTTCATGTACTCCGGGCCAGAAGAACCGTCGTAGGACTCGTGCCAGGGTCTTCTCTACCCCCAAATGCCCCCCAAAAAGATGACTATGAGCAAGACTTAATACAGCGTTCTGGTGTTTTTGAGGTACTAGGATCTGCTGTACCTTCTGCCCCTCTACTGGTGCAACCCGGTATAAGAGATCCTTCTTCATTATGAAGTAGGGTCCTGGTCCCTGGGTTTTCCCTTCCACAGGGACCCCATCTATTTCAGTCACCTCCTTCCTAATGTTGTCATACCTTGGGTCTTCTGCCTGGTCCCGTCCAAAATTTCCTCTCCCGGGGCTAATCTGCCCAAGATCTAGGGGCCCAGTCTCTGTTGCCTCTACTGGTTCAGAAGCATTAGGGTGAGGGTCAGACAAAGGGGCTTCTCCCTCCTGCGTGGCCTCCTTTTCAGCTGCGTGGGTCCGCCTACCTACAAGAGCGACCCTCTGGCTTTGGGTCAGTATTCGGGTTCCCAAGGCCTTAGCTGCCCTTCTTTCCCTTTTTGTCTTTCTACCCTGTCTGGGAGTGGAGAACAAATCTGGGGGATATTTCAGAGAAAATTGGGGGTTGACAGTCTGCTGTGGATGCCTCACCAATTTTAGGGTCCCCATCTTTCTCCAATCCCCCTACTGGGAGTAAGTTTCCAAACCCTGGGAAGTCCCTCCCTATGAGCACCGGGTATGGGAGTTTAGGGACTACACCTGCTGCTACCTCAGTAGTGTTCCCTTGGATCTCGATTTTTACTGGGATGGTGGGGTAGTAACTAACTGTCCCATGGTCACATGTTATCCCCGTACGTTTAGCCTGCAGCAGCTGACTACGCTTCACGAGTTTCCCTGAGATAAGCGTGATAGCACTCCCCGAATCAACCAGTGCCGTGGTCCCTTTAGTTTCACTGGTCTGGTATACATATGTGGGGTTAGTGAGACCCCCACAAGGTGGATTAGGGAGCATGGATCTGCCCAGTTCCCCAGGTAACACTGCATAGGCTCCTCAGCATTGGGACACTGTGCAGTTATGTGTCCCCACTCCCCGCAGGCATAACATCTGTATGGAGCCCTAGGCGTTCCCCGGTCTCTTGGTTTGGGCAGTCTAACATCACGATCCTCTTCTCCCTCAGTGCTCCGACTCTTTGTGGCCTCTGATGGG
>NW_020705520.1:0-1397 GCF_002925995.2 Terrapene triunguis
CTTCAGCCTCTCTCTTTTTCCACCTGGACCCTCCTGGTGGCCCAGTCACCCGAACTTTAGGGCTCGGAGCTGCTAGTTTAACCCGGGGTGCCTCTTCCTTAACTGGTCGGGTCAGCTCCCTCGCCTCTCTATCAGGGCGACAACCTCGTCATAGGTGGAGGGTTCGTTCTGGCTTACCCAGGCATGAAGGTCTGGTGATAGTCCCCTCATGTATCGGTCGATGACCAGAACCGCTAGTATCTCTTTCGGACTTTCGTGCGAGATGGATGAGGTCATACAATTGGGACCGCGGGGTTTTGTCTTCCTGGTACCTCCAACTATGATACTGCTGGGCCCACACTGCTGTCGTTACCCCAGATCTCGCCAGGATTTCTGCTTTCAGCTGGGGGTAGTCTGCCACAGCCTCTTCAGGCAGATCATGGTAGGCCTTCTGGGCCTCCCCATACAGGAATGGGGCAAGGATGCCAGACCACTGATCTCGAGGCCAGGCCTCCCGTAGGGCTGTCCTCTCAAAGGCCAGAAGGTATGCTTCTACATCATCCTCCCGTGACATTTTCTGCAGCCAATGGCTGGCCCGTATGAGCCACGTCCCATCATGGCCGCGATTCAGCTCTGTAAGGGACTTTACCTGGTTTACCAGTTCCCGCAACATAGCTCAGTCTTGAGCAGCCTGGTCCATCAGCAGGCGATTAGTCTCTTGTTGCAGCCACTCTGCCTCCTGTTGGGCGGCTGCCTGGACAGGGGTAGCCTCCTGCTGGGCCGCCGTAGCTTGTATCAGTGCCCGCACTACATCATCCATTGTGGTGAAAAAAAATAACCCCCCTCCTTTTTTTTTTTTTTTTTGTTCGTTTTTTGTTGTTGTTGTTTTTGTTTTTTAAATCATCCTCCTTCTTCCGCCGCGCTGTGCACCCCAAGGTCCCACTCGTGACACCAGTGTGACAAAGTTCCTCCTCTAGCTTGGTGGGTCCTGCACTTATTGGTGGATTTTCTTGCCTCAGAGATTCACCATGTGGGTTGGGGAACAGCCCAGAGACCTTCCCCTCTGGATGAACCCACAGTCCAGGTCAATTGGGAGGTTTGGGGGGAACTCGGGCCCGCCCTCTACTCCAGGTTCCAGCCCAGGGCCCTGTGGACTGCAGCTGTCTATAGTGCCTCCTGTAACAGCTGCATGACAGCTACAACTCCCTGGGCTACTTCCCCATGGCCTCCTCCAAACACCTTCCTTATTCTCACCACAGGACCTTCCTCCTGGTGTCTGATAACGCTTGTACTCCTCAGTCCTCCAGCAGCTCACCCTCACCCTCTCAGCTCTTCGCGCCTCTTCCTCCCAGCTCCTCACACTCTCGCACTACAAACTGAAGTGAGCTCCTTTTAAAACCCAGGTGCCCTGATTAGCC
>NW_020705521.1:0-1103 GCF_002925995.2 Terrapene triunguis
CTTTGTGGCCTCTGATGGGCCTTCAGCCTCTCTCTTTTTCCACCTGGGCCCTCCTGGTGGCCCAGTCACCCGAACTTTAGGGCTCGGTGCTGCTAGTTTAACCCGGGGTGCCTCTTCCTTAACTGGTCGGGTCAGTTCCCTCGCTGTCCTTCGCCTCTCTATCAGTGCGACAACCTCGTCATAGGTGGAGGGTTCGTTCTGGCTTACCCAGGCATGAAGGTCTGGTGGTAGTCCCCTCATGTATCGGTCGATGACCAGAACCGCTAGTATCTCTTCCGGACTCCGGGACTCTGTTTGCAACCACTTTCGTGCGAGATGGATTTGGTCATACAATTGGGACCGCGGGGTTTTGTCTTCCTGGTACCTCCAACCGTGATACTGCTGGGCCCGCACTGCTGTCGTTACCCCAGATCTGGCCAGGATTTCTGCTTTCAGCTGGGGGTAGTCTGCCGCAGCCTCTTCAGGCAGATCATGGTAAGCCTTCTGGGCCTCCCCACACAGGAATGGGGCAAGGATGCCAGACCACTGATCTCGAGGCCAGGTTTCCCGTACAGCTGTCCTCTCAAAGGCCAGAAGGTATGCCTCTACATCTTCCTCCCGTGTCATTTTCTGCAGCCAATGGCTGGCCCGTATGAGCCGCTTCCCATCATGGCTGTGATTCAGCTCTGTAAGGGACTTTACCTGGTTTACCAGTTCCCGCAGCATAGCTCGGTCTTGAGCAGCCTGGTCCATCAACAGGCGATTAGTCTCTTGCTACAGCCACACTGCCTCCTGTTGGGCGGCTGCCTGGACACGCGTAGCCTCCTGCTGGGCCGCCATAGCTTGTATAAGTGCCCGCACTACGTCATCTATTGTGGTGAAAAAAAAATAAACCCTCTCCCTTTTTTTGTTGTTGTTGTTGGGTTTTTTTTTAAATCACCCTCCTTCTTCCGCCGTGCTGTGCACCCCAAGGTCCCACTCCTAACACCAGTGTGACAAAGTTCCTCCTCTATCTTGGTGGGTCCTGCGCTTATTGGCGGATTTTCTTGCCTTAGAGATTCACCATGTGGGTTGGGAAACAGCCCAGAGACCTTCCCCTCTGGAAGAACCCACAGTCCAGGTCA
>NW_020705522.1:0-6883 GCF_002925995.2 Terrapene triunguis
CTTTAGAATCTAAAATCTAAAGGTTTATTCATAAAAGGAAAAAGATAGAGATGAGAGTTAGAATTGGTTAAATGGAATCAATTACATACAGTAATGGCAAAGTTCTTGGTTCAGGCTTGCAGCAGCGATAGAATAAACTGCAGGTTCAAATCAAGTCTCTGGAATACATCCCCCCGCTGGGATGGGTCCTCAGTCCTTTGTTCAAAGCTTCAGCTTGTAGCAAAGTTCCTCCAGAGGTATGAAGCAGGATTGAAGACCAGACGGAGATGAGGGGAGACTGGGGGCCTTATATAGTCTTTTCCAGGTGTAAGAACACCTCTTTGTTCTTACTGTGGAAAATTACAGCAAAATGGAGTCTGGAGTCACATGGGCAAGTTCCTGCATACTTTGCTGAGTCTCAAGGCATATTGGCCTTCTCTCAAAGGGTCCATTGTATAGCTAATGGTCCTTAATGGGCCATCAAGCAGGCTAGGCAGAGCTAACACCAGTTTGTCTGGGATGTCACCCAGCAGCATAGCATAAGTTTGAAATACAGACAGTATAGAGCCAATATTCATAACTTCAACTACAAAATTGATACACACATATCAGCCTAATCATAACCAGTAAACCATAACCTTGTCTTAGACACCGCATTTGACCCCCTTTATACAAGATTTGCGTGCCACTACAGGACCTTGGTTGCAACAATGATCTATATGGTCCCAGATTATATCAATAACGTCACAGCAGGTAGGGGGATCCGAGTGGCAGATTTAGGGAGGGGGGTCACACAGCAGCACCTGGGTAATGGGCTTGTTGGTTTGTTTCCCAGATGTCGGGGGCGGGAACGTGAGCGTGACGCTCCATGATAACAACCTGGAGATTGTGAACTTACCCACCCCTGGCTTGCGGCCGACCAAACAGCCGTTCCACTACCAGATCCGCGACACCAGCCACAAGGCCTTCTACCTGCGGGACAACAGCCTGGCGGCCGCGAACCTACAGGGCGAAAATGCCAGCCAGGAAGGTTGGTTGCCCCCAGGGTCCCTGCTGGGGTTTCACGGCTGGTGACCTCACGCCGCCCCCTGCGCACCTGGCTCCAGCTTCCTTAGTCCATTTGACTCCTGGGCGCTGGGAGACGCCAGGCGGGGCTCTGTCCCCACACAACGCTCCTGGGAGTTTGCAGCCAGCGATGCCCACCCCAAGGGGCTGAGATGCCAGCAGAGCCAGGCGCCCCCTGCCCCACTCACTCTGCTGGTCTCCTGGTCTCGTTCCAGCGGCCAGCACGTTGCACACTAACAGAATGGCTGCTCAGGGGAACCCTTTGCAACAAGCAGGAAGGGCGGAGCCTGGTCCTGAGCCCCACCCAGCCCCTCCACTGTTCCTAGGGCCGGTGAAAAATCAGGTCCCAGCCTGGGGAAATTCCTACCTTTCGAATTTAGTTTCCACCCCGAGTTGGGGTGAACAGTCCAAATCTCGCCCAGCAGGGAGGGGCGGGTTGGGAATGGGGGGAGGTTCCGTGTCACTTTGCTGGGAGGGAGTGAATCGCGGTCGCCCCAGCCGCTGCAGGGCCTCGTGGGGGCTGTAGTTCACTCGCCTCATTCTCCTCTTCTCCTCACTGGGCCAGGTGCCCCAGCTGGACTACAGTTCCCAGGATGCACTGCGATGCAAGACACATGATTCTACTACAGTGCATCCTGGGAGATGTAGTCCAGCCAGGGAGCCTGGCCCATGGAGAACAGTGGGGCCATGAGGCAGTGAGGGGGGACCAGAAGCAGCCAATGCTGGGAGGTCAGTGACCTGCCCTGGGGGAGGCCCTGGCCGTGCTTTGATCACATTTTCCCCTCTCGATCTCCCTCCGCAGAGAAGGTCAGCGTGGTCCCGAACAGAAGGCTGGAGCGCAAGAGGTGTCCCCTGATCCTGGGCATCAAAGGCGGAAGCCAGGGCCTGTCTTGTGGAACAGCCGAGCAGCCCCGGCTGCAGCTGGAGGTGAGTGCGATGCCAGGGACCCCCTGCCGGCCCCTCCCTGAGTCTCTGCTGCAGGGTTCTCAAAGCCCTGCTCAGAGCCAGGGCTGGACCAGGGCGTAGGCCCTACCAGCCAGCTCCCGGAGCCCCCCTCCTGGGATCACGGGAGTGTCCCGCACTCTCAGCATTCATCACAGAAAAGGTTCATCTCCAGCTGTCCTGGCTGTGCAGAATGGGACTGGAGCAGAGCCAATGCCTGAGTTTGCAGACAGCCTGAGCCCACAGGTCAGAGAGGAGGGACCGGCCCTGGCCTCTCAATGGGCCTGGCTGGGTTTTGGCCAGCAGGCCACAATCCCTCTCCCTAGTCAATACAAACAGTTGCCCCTGGGGCCCAGATCAGCCTCCCAGCCCCACACTCCATTGTGTTCGGCTGTCTCGAGGCGTCACTGGTTCTAACCTACCCACCTCCCCCGCCCGCAGGACATGCACCTCATCGAGCTCTTCTACAAGGATGAGGAGGCCAAGCGCTTCACCTTCTTCAAGACCTACAACGGCAGCACACATCGCTTCGAGGCCGCTGCCTACCCGGGCTGGTTCCTCTGCACCTCAGCCCAGGACAACGAGCCCATCAGCTTCACCACCCACCCAGGGGAAGCTGCCATCACCGACTTCTACTTCCAGCCCAAATAGCCACGGGGTGGGAGCCAGATGCTGCTTCAGCCCTGCCCTCCTGGTGGCTAGCCAGGGTGGAGGGCTTAGAGCTACCCACTGTGACGGGTTGGATCACAGAAACCCCCTTGGGAACTGCCAACTGATGTGCCGAGACCACTCCTGCCCCTGCTTTCCTGCCCTGGCAGCCTAGGACTCCAGCACCCTGTCTTGCTAAGCCAGACACACCCGTCTGCTCCAACACAGACCCAGGGTCTGAATTACTTGCCCCAAAGCTGCAGACTTAACTGAAAACAGCTTACAGAAGTGTTCCTGTCTTTTACATTCAGATGCCCAACTCCCAACGGGGTCTAAACCCAAATAAATCCGTTTTACCCTGTGTCACGGACTCACAGATCGTGCCCACTCTTGGCCCCGTGCGGTCCGTGGGGGGTGCCCCTGTTAGCGAGACAGCCCTTCGTGGGGGTCCACTCTCTCTTGGGGTCAGGCCCCTCCACCTCCTGGAGCCGCACCTCTCGGAGCCTTAGCACACCTGTTTCTTGCCATGGGCCCCCTCACGGAGTCCACTTGCTCTGGACCCCCCGGGCCTTCACCCCCGAAGGGGTTGATGCCACCCTGTTCTCTAGACCGGAGCAACTCTCAGCCAGTGTAAGACAGGAGGGTTTACTGAGGGTTGAACACAGCACAGGAAACTCTCGGGGCCTCAGGCCTGGCCTCCCTCATCCCAGCACATCCCAGTCTCTCTGCCTCCAGGTAGGCTCTGCCTGCTCCCCCTCTCCAGCCCAGAGCCCCCCTGCTCCCAGCTGGGCATCTGAGATCGCCGGCCCCAGGCTCCACCTCTGTCCATTGTCTTCTCTCCAGGTAAACAGGGTCGTAAACCGGGGCCTCCTCTCCTGCTTCTGTCCTCTGGCTGGAACCGGCTGGTTAGGTCACTGGGTCCTCACTCTGCAGCCCATTGTCCGCCCACTGGCCAGAACCGGCTGCGTCTCCTCAGCTGGGCCTCCGGGTCACCGGGTCGCCAGGTCACCGGTCGCTGGGGTATCCGTCCTCCAGGCCATCGGCTGGCTCCCCAAGTCCTCTCTCCGGTCCTCTGCAAAACAAACTCCCTCTCCCCTCACCTCGTTAAACCAGTAACACCCAGGGAAACTGAGTCCCACCCCCTCCACATGCAAACCATTGAAAACTCCACAGAAAACAAGAAAACCCCCCACTTCGTCACACCCTGTATAAAGCTTATACAGGGTAAACTCATAAATCCCGTTAGAGGGGCTGACGGAGGCACCGCTCCACACTGCTGATGGGAAGAGATCTTGGATTTTAGCCTGAGGCTTGTGTAACTGCCCTGGCCAGTGTGGGATCTATGCACCCAGCAAGCAGAGAACCAGGGTCATGCCATAGGGCTGCAGAGCTGGAGGGACCCTTGGGGGTCGTCTGCTCCAGCCGCTTTCCTGAGGCAGGATCGAGTATGACGGGTTTCTCCAGCCTGTTCTTAACCCTCCGGTGCCGGGGGTCCCACAGCCTGTAACCATCGGGGACTGGTCTGGCGCCGGACCAACCACGGTGCTAGGAAGTGTCACTCTTGTGTGGCTGATTTTGGATGCAGCTGCCCCCCAGGATTACCCTTGTTGACTCCCCTCTCCCCCCCCAAAAAATGCTAGGGCCAGAAGGGGCTGGCGTGTGGGTCCAGCCTGGCCTCAGGGGCCGTATTCGAGGCACGAGAGACTGGGTGGCAGGGCCTGGAGGAGTTGGAGCGTTTGGGGTTCATTTTGGTATCTGGCTTCGTACTGGCTCCTGGCCCCCAGCCACGGGTCTGGCTTTTCCTTCTCTTTGTACAGGCTGTTTTGATAAATAAAACGGTTTGAAATGCCCAGGGAATCGCTGCCAAACATGTGAGCGCTGTGTGGGGGCATTCGGCTGAGTGTGTGATCGACATTTGAAAATGGTGGAGCGGAACCGACAGGCAGTGGTTCTGGAGGAGGGGAATCCAGGGACGGTGGCTGGTCAGGCAGGGGGCAGCTGGGAGGTAACTGGGTGGGGGGACCCCAGGAACCGAAGGGGGCTGGGGATGCAGGAGGTAACGGTGTGCGGCAGTGTAAGGGGGACTGGGGCGGAGGGCCAGATCCCCCAGCTCCATAGTCACAGCTGTATGAGCCAGGCTGCCTGGCTGTCTCTGGGCCTCTCTCCAGGTCGCTGGGCGGAGAGAAGGGGCCGGAGGGCGCTCCTGACGGGAAGGCAGGTGTCCCGGACTCCCAGGCCCTTTGCTCTCTCTGCTCCATACGGCCCCGTCAGTCTGACAGCCCTCCCCAGGCTCCACAGCTTCCAGGGCCCGCACCTCTCTGAGCCATCAGCACACCTGGCTCTGCCGTGGGCCCCTCAGGGAATCCACAAACACAACAAGGAGTCCGGTGGCACCTTAAACACTAACAGATTTATTTGGGCATCAGCTTTCCTGTGTAAAAAAACCTCACTTCTTCAGATAATTCTTCAGGGAATCCACTTGCTCGGGGCCACCATACCCAGGGGAGCAATGCCCGCCCCCTGATCTCTAGCCTGCCGTGACTCTCCGCCAGCGTAACACAGGTGGGTTCATTGTACATCTGGACACAGCACGGGCAGTTCTCAGGGGCCTCGGGCCTGGCCAGTCTCAGCCCCGTCCAGCTGGGTCTGTCCCCGATTCTGACTGCTCTTTGTCCCCAGTCCAGCAGCCCCCTCCTCCCAGCCGACCACCCTATAGCCCTTCCGCCCTTTGTCTTCGTTCCTGGGCAAAGAGATCACCTGGGCCCTCACTCTTCTCTCCTTTGTTCCCCCCTGGCTGGAACCAGCCGGTCGGGTCACTAGGGTCCTCTCTCCTCAGCCCCTTGTCCTCGCACTGGCCAGAACCGGAGGCCACTGGGCTGGGCCTCCCGGTCACCAGGTCACCCGTCGCCGGGTCTGCCATCACCAGGCTGCTCTCTGGTGTCCAGGGGTCCCGGCTGCTAGGCGAGGTCACACCTGGTCCTTTGCAATAACAAACCCTCTCCCACCCCCTCATTACACAGGCAGCACCCAGGGAAACTGAGACCCACACCGTGTTCATGCAAAACACTAAGGAAATGCCCTGTTTCGTCACACTGGTCCTCCCCAAAGGAGCCACTCGGCTGCTGCCCTGCTAGATGCCCCTCATGCCCCTGGCCTGGGGTGCCCTGTGCCCAGACACCCCTCCTGCAGCTGTCCCTCCCCAGCATGCACTGGCTGGGCAGACAGCAGTGCTGGGTCACCAGGAGGCACCAGGGCTCTGGGTGGCGTGGCATTGGCAGGCCACGGGGATGGCGCCAGGAGCCTGGCTGGGAGCGGGGCCCGTGGGCGCCAGTTTCTGTCTCAGCTGGATGTTTTCCCACATCTGCAAACTCAACTGACTCTGGGGTTGGATCAATGGGCCGGACTGTGGCTCTGGCTGGAGGCATCGCCTGTGTCCCTTCGCTCCAGGCTGCGTCTCCTCCAGCTCTGATTCCTGAGCACCGAGACGTGGGCTTTCCTTGCCCAGGGTCTGGGCCGCCAGCTCTTCAGGTCAAGGAGCATCTGTCCCACTCAGCGGTGCTCTCCCAGGCTGCCTGGTAGCCTGAGTTTTCCCTAGGTTCGCTGCCTCTATCCCTGGGAGCGTTCCACCCTCTCCTGCAGATCCCCTGGAGCCATCTTCCTCCTCATGCTCTTCCCAGCAAGCTCCTTCCCAGCTCCAGGTGCCCCAGGGTCCTTCCAAACCTCAGCTTGGCCCGTTGCTTTGATGGCCTGCTGGGGTCAGCTTGCCTCTTCTTTGGGTCTCCGCATGGCATGGCTAGGAGACCTTCCCCATAGGCCCTGCCTGTGGCTCCGGGCTTGGCGTCCCTGGCACTCTGCAGAGAGCTGGGGGTCTCCAGGCACCCCTGTAATGATGCAGATCTGGCGGGACCCAACTGAGAGTGCCAATTCAGGACTAATTGCTTAAAACAGGGCAGTTACAGCCCAAGGCTGGGGTTTTTCCACCTCTAAGGCAAACCAAACCAGCCAGACTAAGAGGACTTTGGTCTCACCCCACTGGCTAACCACAAGTCACACAAGCAATTCCCTTAGACACTCCAGTTTCCCAGTATCACCACCAGTGCCACTCGTTATGGGGACAAATGGTTATGAAAACCAATACCCCAATAAAAGAAAAAAGGTTCTCCTGATCCCATAGGACCAAGCCCCAGACCCAGATCAATATACAAATCAGATCTTACCCACAAATCACGCTGTTGCCAATCCTTTAGAA
>NW_020705523.1:0-1785 GCF_002925995.2 Terrapene triunguis
ACTACTGGATAAGCCTCGGGCGCAAATTCCCCCTCTATATGGGCTTCCCTAATAAGTCCGTGCCAACGCCTTACAGGGTCCGGGGGGCCCGAGCCGCCCGGGATATTGTTTGAAGCATGTCGCAGGGTGGAAACATCGGATGAGTATGCCGGAGGCTTCGGGGCAAAGGGGTTGGTGACATCCAGTGGCCGGTGCGTGGACACGTTATCCTGTCCGGTGCACCCAATCGCGCAGCCCCATAAACCACAACGAGGACAGGGGGCAGCTACACCATCCGCCGGAGGGATCTTATCCGGCGGTTTTTTCCTATATGTCCTTTCAAAGCTAGATAAGCCCGGCTCCGCCATTCTTTCCAACCTATTCCGCAACTGCTCACCCTGCCCCGGGAACTCCGCCCGGAACTCTGGGGTACAAACATCATTGGTGACAGGAAAGCCGGGCTGGTTTAGGGCTCGCAATGTGTGGGACTGCGGGGGATGGCTCTCACCGGCCAAATGGGACAACTGATTCAGCATGTCCTGTAGCTGAAGGCCCTGTTTGTACATTTCCGCCCGAAATTCTTGTAACTCATCCCCTTTTGGGCTCGAGACCTCCATTCTATCCGCGGGGTCGTCTGGTAACGGGACGGTACGAGGATCAACTTCGGGTGCACTGGGGATGAGTGGTACGATAGTGTCCTCACCCCCAAAGAACTCACGGGCTCCCACCGGCAACACACAAGGCGGCTCCTCTTTTGGCCGAAAGAGGTCATTAATGGCCGACTGGACCTCGGCTTCTGCCGCAAGCGTCTCTATTAGTTTCTTAGATTTGCACCATATTTGGCTCAATGACACGGCCTCCTTGTTGCCGTGAGAGACCGACTCCCAGAGGTCAGAGCCTAGACTCTCCCAGACTGCCTTATCAAAGACAGTATTCGGTGTAACAGAAAACCCGCGTCTTTGTCCCCATTTCAGCAAACGGGACAACGCGTCAGAGGGAAGCTTCTCTCCCTGCTTTTTAGCGATGCGTAATAAAAAATCATGCACCGTCTTCTCCTCTGCAGACAAAGCAGAGCCCATTTTATCAAATGCAGCCGCTCACCTGTGAGCTCACGAACGTCTCTCTCGGACGACCAGGAGCCGGTATCCTCCGGTACCTCCTGCCGCGGCTGCCACCGTCTCTCTCGGACGACCAGGAGCCAGTATCCTCCGGTACCTCCTGCCACCTCCGCCTTTTTTTGCACGCTTCAGTCGGCTGCCTCGATGTCCAAGCTGTATCACGTCGGGGTCACCATTTGTGGGGTTCCATGCGGAATCACGTCGGGGTCACCATTTGTGGGGAGCAGATAAAGCACACGACCAATGTGGTTGCAAGCTGACTCAAGCTGACTCTTTATTACAAGCTTTCTCTTATAGTCTTTCTTGCTGAACTCCAGCTGACTCAAACTGACTCAAGCTCTGTTTATTACAAGCTTTCTTTTATAGTCTTTCTTAACATTACATAACACAATTAGGCTATAATTACACAACTGCCGATTGGACAAGAAGGAGAATCATGTGTTCATCACATGTATATAGCCCCACACCGATTGGTTCAGATGTCCCTTACATAAGGCCATGTCTTACATAACCACCAGGGGGCCTTACATAAGGCCTCATCTTATATAACCACCAGGGGGCCTTACATAAGGCCCCATCTTATATAACCACTAGGGGGCCTTACATAAGGCCTCATCTTATATAACCACTAGGGGGCCTTACATAAGGCCATGATTTATTGTCAGGCAAGTGTCCCATCGTGACCCTT
>NW_020705524.1:0-1910 GCF_002925995.2 Terrapene triunguis
GACCCCTTTCTTCATAAGAGCCATCTCGACGCGCTTCGCCCAATTATTCTTCCACAACAATCGCTGTGTTGGCGTTAAAAGCATGACAGCAAATTTCACAGAGTCATAAGGGCACATGGCCTGCCCAACAAATATCTGCTCGATCAAGGACTGCACATATGGGTTATGCATGCCATATGACATTATAGATTTCTGGGCCTCCCGTACAAGCTTCCAATTTAAGGGAGCCCATTGCCGTCTGGCGGGGTTCTGTGGATCCGGTGTCACTACTGGATAAGCCTCGGGCGCAAATTCCCCCTCTATATGGGCTTCCCTAATAAGTCCTTGCCAATGCCTTACAGGGTCCGGGGGGCCCGAGCCGCCCGGGATATTGTTTGAAGCATGTCGCAGGGTGGAAACATCGGATGAGTATGCCGGAGGCTTCGGGGCAAACGGGTTGGTGACATCCAGTGGCCGGTGCGTGGACACGTTATCCTGTCCGGTGCACCCAATCGCGCAGCCCCATAAACCACAACGAGGACAGGGGGGCAGCTACACCATCCGCCGGAGGGATCTTATCCGGCGGTTTTTTCCTATATGTCCTTTCAAAGCTAGATAAGCCCGGCTCCGCCATTCTTTCCAACCTATTCCGCAACTGCTCACCCTGCCCCGGGAACTCCGCCCGGAACTCTGGGGTACAAACATCATTGGTGACAGGAAAGCCGGGCTGGTTCAGGGCTCGCAATGTGTGGGACTGCGGGGGATGGCTCTCACCGGCCAAATGGGACAACTGATTCAGCATGTCCTGTAGCTGAAGGCCCTGTTTGTACATTTCCGCCCGAAATTCTTGTAACTCATCCCCTTCTGGGCTCGAGACCTCCATTCTATCCGCGGGGTCGTCTGGTAACGGGATGGTACTAGGATCAACTTCGGGTGCACTGGGGATGAGTGGTATGATAGTGTCCTCACCCCCAAAGAACTCACGGGCTCCCACCGGCAACACACAAGGCGGCTCCTCTTTTGGCCGAAAGAGGTCATTAATGGCCGACTGGACCTCGGCTTCTGCCGCAAGCATCTCTATCGGTTTCTTAGATTTGCACCATATTTGGCTCAATGACACGGCCTCCTTGTTGCCGTGAGAGACCGACTCCCAGAGGTCAGAGCCTAGACTCTCCCAGACTGCCTTATCAAAGACAGTATTCGGTGTAACAGAAAACCCGCGTCTTTGTCCCCATTTCAGCAAACGGGACAACGCGTCAGAGGGAAGCTTCTCTCCCTGCTTTTTAGCGATGCGTAATAAAAAATCGTGCACCGTCTTCTCCTCTGCAGACAAAGCAGAGCCCATTTTATCAAATGCAGCCGCTGACCTGTGAGCTCACGAACGTCTCTTTCGGACGACCAGGAGCCGGTATCCTCCGGTACCTCCTGCCACGGCTGCCACCGTCTCTCTCGGACGACCAGGAGCCAGTATCCTCTGGTACCTCCTGCCACCTCCTCCTTTTTTTGCACGCTTCAGTCGGGTGCCTCGATGTCCAAGCTGTATCACGTCGGGGTCACCATTTGTGGGGTTCCATGTGGAATCACGTCGGGGTCACCATTTGTGGGGTTCCATGGGGAGCAGATAAGGCACACGACCAATGTGGCTGCAAGCTGAACCAAGCTGACTCTTTATTACAAGCTTTCTCTTATAGTCTTTCTTGCTGAACTGTTTATTACAAGCTTTCTTTATAATCCTTCTTGCTGAACTCAAACTCTGTTTATTACAAGCTTTCTTTTATAGTCTTTCTTAACATTGCATAACACAATTAGGCTATAATTACACATCTACCGATTGGACAAGAAGGAGAGTCATGTGTTTATCACATGTATAGCCCCACACCGATTGGTTCAATTGTTCCTTACATAAGGCCTCATCTTATATAACCACCAGG
>NW_020705525.1:0-6024 GCF_002925995.2 Terrapene triunguis
TGGCTGCTTTTCTGAGACAGTGGGAAAAGCCTTAGGGAAAAAAACACGTTGAAAGAAGTGCTGTGAGCCTACATTACCCAGGAATTCACCCTGTAGCCCCTTATATCAAGGGTAACTGTGCAAGTCACAAATAGTAAACTGTTTTTGTTTAAAAGAAAGTTTTATTTTTGTAATGGGCATTATAGAAAATGGTTTAATAAACAATAAACTCTTAGGGTATGTCTACACTACAAGGGTAGTTCGATTTTACTTAAATCGAATATGTGGAATCGATATTGCAAAGTCGAACGTGTGTGTCCACACCAAGGAGAGTAATTCGATTTTGTGAGTCCACACTAACGGGGCGAGCGTCGATATTGGAAGCGGTGCACTGTGGGCAGCTATCACACAGTTCCCGCAGTCCCCGCTGCCCATCGGAATTCTGGGTCGAGCCGCCAATGCCTTCTGGGTAAAAAAAATTTGTCGTCATCCGTCCGTCACTAACGCCCTCCCTCCCTCCATGAAAGCGCCGGCGGGAAATCAGTTCGCGCACTTTTCTGGTCAGTGACAGCGCGGACGCCACAGCACTGCGATCATGGATCACGCTGCGACCATCGCTGCACTTCTGGCCGTTCTCAACACCTCTCAGCTTATCATACACCTTACCCTGAGGCAGATGCAGAGTAATCAGGCGAGGAGGCTACGACACCGCCGTGATGGCCTGAAGTCGGAGAGTAGCACAGAGCTGTCAGAAACCACGAGCCCCAGCACCCAGGACATCATGGTGGCAATGGGTCATGTGGATATCGTGGAACGGCGATTCTGGGCCCGGGAAACAAGCACGGACTGGTGGGACCGTATAGTGCTTCAGGTCTGGGATGAATCCCAGTGGCTGCGAAACTTTCGCATGCGGAAGGGGACTTTCCTCGAACTTTGTGAGTTGCTGTCCCCTGCCCTGAAGCGCCAGAATACCAGGATGAGAGCAGCCCTCACAGTTGAGAAGCGAGTGGCCATAGCCCTCTGGAAGCTTGCAACGCCGGACAGCTACTGGTCGGTTGCGAACCACTTTGGTGTGGGCAAATCTACCGTGGGGGTTGTTGTCATGCAAGTAGCCAACGCAATCGTGAAGGTACTGCTCCCAAAGGTAGTGACCCTGGGAAACGCGCAGGTCATCATAGATGGCTTTGCCGCGATGGGATTCCCAATCTGCGGTGGGGCTATCGATGGGACTCACTTCCCTATCCTGGGACCGGACCACCAGGCCAGCCAGTACATCAATAGAAAGGGCTACTTTTCAATGGTGCTGCAAGCACTGGTGGACCATCGGGGACGGTTTACAAACATCTACGTCGGATGGCCGGGCAAGGTTCATGACGCTCGCTTGTTCAGGAACTCTGGTCTGTTTAGACGGCTGCAGGAAGGTATTTACTTCCCAGACCACAAAATAACTCTTGGGGATGTGGAGATGCCTACAGTCATCCTCGGGGACCCAGCCTACCCGCTAATGCCCTGGCTCATGAAGCCCTATACTGGCGCCCTGGACACAGAAAAAGAACTGTTCAACTACCGGCTGAGCAAGTGCAGAATGGTGGTGGAGTGTGCTTTTGGCCGTCTCAAAGGGAGATGGAGAAGCTTACTCACTCGCTGTGATCTCAGTGAAACCAATATCCCCATCGTTATAGCAGCTTGCTGTGTGCTCCACAATCTGTGTGAGAGCAAGGGGGAGACCTTTATGGTGGGGTGGGAGCTAGAGGCAAATAGCCTGGCTGCTGATTACGTCCAGCCAGACAGCCGGGCGATTAGAAGATCCCAGCGGGACGCCCTGTGCATCCGGGAGGCTTTGAAAGCTAGGTTCCTGAGTGAGCAGGGCAACCAGTGACTTTTCAGTTTGTGGACAGAAAAGCTGAACCTGCCCCCGTTTCTTTACCCAGTTCATTTTGACTATCCTCTCCAGTTACATACCCCCTTCACCCCCTTCCCCTTCCCAAAAAATAAAATCATTTCTATTTTGTTAATGGACACCGTTGTCTGTATTGCTGTTTTCGCGGGAATTTTTTAAACGGGGGACGCAGACTGTGGCGGGGGGCGGGTTTAGTGTTCTGATGCAAATGATGCTTCTAAACTCCTGGAATGACAGGCTCCGCACTGGTGCACTGGTTATTTCAATGGAGCCTGCCAGCACTCCTGGGGGGGACTGCGTGTATGTGTCGGCTATGTGACTTTCTGGCAGGGGGGGTAGGGTTACATATCCCCTGCTGCGTGCATCTGTGAGCCAGGATAAGGACCGCTGCATAAGATCTGTAACTGCCCTCCCCCGCCAAAAAGTCACAGAGCTACCCCCCCCCCAGAACATGAAAAACACCTCCCAGACTGACCAGGGTAACCAGTGACTGCACTGTGTATGTGTCCTGATGCTGGACCTGACACCGCCTCTGTACCCTGCTAAAGGTCACTGTCCTGTCCAATTACTAAGCCCCTTCCCCCCCTCCAGACAGACTCTCCCTCAAAAGAACCTGACTGAAACAGTAATGAACAGAAACAAACATTTTATTGTGAACCACACATGAAACGTGGGGGGGTGAAACTTGGACGGGGGCTTGTGTGAGGTGGGTAGGAAAGGACTTTTCAAATTTTGGGGAATGAGAGCCTTCTAGTGCTAGAGCAGTCTGCAGGGGTTGACTGAAAGTTTTACCGGCCCTTGCTGCCCCTCCTTCTTTGGACTTTGGGTGAGGGTGGTGTGGGACTTGGTGGCGGGGGAGGGCGGTTAGAGATAGACTGCAGCGGGGCTCTGTCCTCCTGCCTCCGGTCTTGCAGAACATCCACAAGGCGCCGGAGCGTGTCCGTTTGCTCCCTCATTAGTCCAAGCAGCTTTTCAGTAGCCTGTTGGTCCTCCTGACGCCACCTCTCCTCCCGTTCCATGACTGCTCGGTGCATTTGTGACAAGTTCTCCCTCCACTGTGTCTGCTGGGCTGCCTGGGCTCGGGAGCAGCCCATTAGTTCTGAGAACATGTCTTCACGCGTCTTCTTCTTCCTCCGCCTAATCTGCGCTAGCCTCTGGGAGTGTGCTGACAGGCTGGGTTGGGAGACAGTCGCAGATGTGTCTGTGTGAATTGTAAAAAGGGAGTGAATTCCTGAGACAGATAAATGAAATTGTACACAAAGAACCTAGTCTTTCTCTGTGAACAAGACCATGCACTGCACCTCTCACATGCGCACTCAGGACAAGGTCGAATTTTCAGCCGTCGCCTTCAGTGCCTGTGGACTTGCGGTGGTCTTGGAGTGATCAGAGAAGTGTGGCTGGAGACCTGAACTTCTGGAGCGGGCAATAATGGTAAGCCGTAGACTTGTGGCTGCTTAAAACTCCAGCAGTAGCACTGGCCTCCTTTCACATTGAAAGCAATGCCAGTCTCTGCTGCCAGCAATCAGGACAGCATCAACTCTGCCCCTGTCCCACCCCCTCGCGGCTGTCCCAGGGAAAGATCCCTGTATGCTGCCCCTCTCCCTCCACCGCGTGGCTGTAAAGCAGTCCCAATACTAACATTCCCCTCCCTAATTCAAAGCAGGGCGTCATGAGCGACATCACCCCCCTGAGGATCCCGGACACCCAGAAAGAACGCATGCTGCGGGAAAGCATGCAGAAACCGGGGCCGTATGCCGCCATGCTATGTCGGGCCATGATCCCCGAGTACTTGATTGTGGCGTGGTGGGGACACGTCTGCTACCACGGAGGGCCCAGTAAGATCGCCCTACCCCGGAACCTGATAAACAGGCTTGAAATCTACCTCCACGAGACCTACGAGGAGTTCTCCTACGAGGATTTCTCGTCAATCCCCGGCCACATTGACCGGATTTTCGCCTAGGTGCACTGGGACTATGGAGTGGAGCGTCTTGGGACTCGGAATCATGAAGTAACGGACATTGTGAAAATTTTTTAAAATACTTGGGACTAAATTGAGAAGAGCCTAAGACAGAGAAATCATGATAAACCCTTTGTTACCATTGTAAATATTCCTGTTTTGTACCTGATTATTTTTTACTAGTTTACAGCACTTTTATAAACATACATTGTTAATAGTATAAATATTCCCGTTCTGTTTTAAATAAATGTTTACATGTTTACAGCACTTACTGCTTGATCCTTCCCCTGATTCTGTGTCCGGGGTAAGGGATGGGGACGGTTGGTACGGGATCTCGGTAAGGGTGATGAAGAGCTCCTGGCTGTTGGGGAAATCAGCAGTGCCAGCGCTGTCGACTGCCTCGTCCTCCTCATCTCCTTTTTCATCTTCCCCGTCCGCTAACATGTCCGACGAGGAACCGGCCGCGGACAATATCCCATCCTCGGAGTCCACGGTCAGGGGTGGGGTAGTGGTGGCGGCCGCACCCAGGATGGAATGCAGTGCCTCGTAGAAACGGGATGTGTGGGGCTGGGATCCGGAGCGTCCGTTTGCCTCTTTGGTTTTTTGGTAGCCTTGTCTCAGCTCCTTGATTTTCACGCGGCACTGCGTTGCATCCCGGCTGTAGCCTCTCTCTGCCATGGCTTTGGAGATCTTCTCGTAGATCTTAGCATTCCTTCTTTTGGAGCGCAGCTCTGAAAGCACGGACTCATCGCCCCACACTGCGATGAGATCCAAGACTTCCCGATCAGTCCATGCTGGGGCCCTCTTTCTATTAGATTGCACGGCCATCTCTGCTGGAGAGCTCTGCATCGTTGCCACTGCTGCTGAGCTCACCTCGATGTCCAAAGAGGAACTGAGATTCAAACTGCCCAGACAGGAAAATGAATTCAAATTTTCCCGGGGGTGTGGCTGGTCAGAGCATCCGAGCTCGGACTGCTGTCCAGAGCGTCAACAGAGTGGTGCACTGTGGGATAGCTCCCGGAGCTATTAGCGTCGATTTCCATCCACACCTAGCCTAATTCGATATGGCCATTTCGAATTTAGCGCTACTCCTCTCGTTGGGGAGGATTACAGAAATCGATTTAAAGAGAGCTCTATGTCGAACTAAATGGCTTCGTGGTGTGCACGGGTGCAGGGTTAATTCGATATAACGGCGCTAAATTCGACATAAAAGCCTAGTGTAGACCAGGCCTTACTTTTCTCTTTTTTCCTGTCTTTCTGTCCCCCAGTATTAACCCTGACATTTACCCAGAAAACTGTGAAGTTAATTTTTGCCCTGATTTTCACCCATTTTTTTGAATTAAACATTGATAAATTCCCAGGAAATTTTAAAAAAATAAAAACCAAAAATGAAGGGCCTTAAATATATACAGTAGATGTGAGCTAACTAGCAAAGCTGTACATTTAAAAGTGTCACTTCGATACTATTTATTTATTTGTAACCTCTTCCCATGACCCTATTATCTTATGCCGCTTGAAAGAGTCCTTGATGAAACACTTCTGACTTAATGTGCCAGCATTCTTGTTTCATAATCATAGAGTAAGGTACTCAACACTACGGGGTCAGAAACATAAAATTTGATCTTTCGTGTGACACCACGCTGGTTCCAGATTCAATGTTGCATGTGTTGCATGTGTGCAAAGCATGTCTTTTTAATCTGTTTAATAATTCAATTCTTGGTCAATATGAGCCCAGTGTTTGACAAAACTCCTCTACAGAACATGAGACATGTTGCCCACAGTGGTTTTGGCTACATGCATATCATGTGAGGATTTACTTATCTTTGTAGAGATGCAGCTTGGTACTATGTATTTCCTTGGTATCTTTCAGACTGATTATATTGGCCTCATTAAATTGTTTGGTTATTGTTAGAGGGCTTTCCCTTCACCTCCTCCCCTGGTTTTTGTCATGCCGACAGAAAGCAGAAGACCAGAAGTCCAAAGTGCAGGCAATGAGATGTTTATTGGGGTTAGTTTCAAGCAAGCATGTCCAGAGCTCTACACGCCGGCAGAGAATGTTTCCCGGTTTTCCCAGCTCTGACACCGCAAAGCCTTTACCTGTGTCCCCATTCCCAGCTCTGACACCGCAGAGCCCTTACCCATGTCCCCGTTCCCAGCTCTGACACCGCAGAGCCTTTACCTGTGTCCC
>NW_020705526.1:0-1160 GCF_002925995.2 Terrapene triunguis
TGGCTGCTTTTCTGAGACAGTGGGAAAAGCCTTAGGGAAAAAAACACTTTGGAAGAAGTGCTGTGAGCCTACATTACCCAGGAATTCACCCTGTAGCCCCTTATATCAAGGGTAACTGTGCAAGTCACAAATAGTAAACTGTTTTTGTTTAAAAGAAAGTTTTATTTTTGTAATGGACATTATAGAAAATGGTTTTATAAACAATAAACTCTTACTTTTCTCTTTTTTCCTGTCCTTCTGTCCCCCAGTATTAACCCTGACATTTACCCAGAAAACTGTGAAGTTAATTTTTGCCCTGATTTTCACCCACTTTTTTGAATTAAACATTGATAAATTCCCAGGAAATTAAAAAAAATAAAAACCAAAAATGAAGGGCCTTAAATATATACAGTAGATGTGCGCTAACTAGCAAAGCCGTACATTTCAAAGTGTCACTTCGATACTATTTATTTATTTATAACCTCTTCCCATGACCTTATTATCTTATGCCGCTTGAAAGAGTCCTTGATGAAACACTTCTGACTTAATGTGCCAGCATTCTTGTTTCATAATCATAGAGTAAGGTACTCGACACTACGGGGTCAGAAACATAAAATTTGATCTTTCATGTGACACCACGCTGGTTCCAGATTCAATGTTGCATGTGTTGCATGTGTGCAAAGCATGTCTTTTTAATCTGCTTAATAATTCAATTCTTGGTCAATATGAGCCCAGTGTTTGACAAAACTCCTCTACAGAACGTGAGACATGTTGCCCCCAGTGGTTTTGGCTACATGCATATCATGTGAGGATTTACTTATCTTTGTAGAGATGCAGCTTGGTACTATGTATTTCCTTGGTATCTTTCAGACTGATTATATTGGCCTCATTAAATTGGTTGGTTATTGTTAGAGGGCTTTCCCTTCACCTCCTCCCCTGGTTTTTGTCATGCCGACAGAAAGCAGAAGACCAGAAGTCCAAAGTGCAGGCAATGAGATGTTTATTGGGGTTAGTTTCAAGCAAGCATGTCCAGAGCTCTACACGCCGGCAGAGAATGTTTCCCGGTTTTCCCAGCTCTGACACCGCAGAGCCTTTACCTGTGTCCCCATTCCCAGCTCTGACACCGCAGAGCCTTTACCCGTGTCCCCGTTCCCAGCTCTGACACCGCAGAGCCTTTACCT
>NW_020705527.1:0-5624 GCF_002925995.2 Terrapene triunguis
CTTCATCTGTCTTCCTCTGTGCTCTTAGCTTCCTTCATTGATCACAAAACTTCATAATCTCCACTATGATCTAAGGTTTTTCTTTAGGATCTGTTTCCCCAGAAGTTCATCCATCATCTCTGTAATGCAGCAGAAGATGTTGTACTTTGTCTGATCTACAGTACCCACGCAGAGTTCAGCAGCTTTCAGCTTTTGTTCAATTGTCTTCTTGAATTCCACTTGTGTTTCACAGACTTTAATTCTGTCGATATTAAATGCACTCTGAAGGTACTGGCTGGTCATTTCTTGCTTTGCATTTTGATCTTTTCATTGGCTATTTCTAAATTATGATCAGATCCTAAATTGGCCTTCTTAAAGGACCAACTCTCTTCTTCAAGAACTCCACTTCTTCAAGATCATGATGAAGTTGATCTGGTTCTGAGTCTGCAAACCCGGTGATGTCCAAGTCCATCACCTTGATAGTATTAACAAATACTTTATTCAAGCACAAACTAAGTCATTTCCAGTTGCAAATTGCATGAATTACAATCCTGTGCTGTTTTCTTGCCATTCACAAACCTCCCAACACAGCTGTACCATTCTGGGGAATTCTCAGGACTAATGCATCCGGTACAATTAAAATGTCTCTACAGTGAACAACTGCTAACTCCTTCTCAATGTCATCACAGAATTTCCCAATCTTCTCATCATCACAGTCACTAGTAGGGACATAGCACTGGAAAAGTTATGTTAAAGGGATGGGCTGCCAATCTGAGGGTCCTCTACCTGCTGGTGACTGGTTTGTAGGTCATCATAGAGGGGCTGATCTGCTTCCTGATCAGCACCACAACCCCATGCTTTCTTATTCTGTCATCACCGTTCCAGATCAGTGTGTCTCCTTCCACACTAACTCATCATTCTGTTCCCAGCCCATCTGGACCCTCACAAACTGGTCTCGTCCCACTCAAATGACAACAGCCCATTTTGTATTAGCTGGAGGTAACCTGCTTTCATGATACCAATATTCCACATGGCAATAAAAACATTTGCTTGACCAATTTAAGTAGCTTGAAATCCAGTCACCCCTTCTAGAAGGCACAGCTGTAATTACCCAGTACAAATGTGTTGGTTCCCCCGAATGCAGTAGCCAATATGCTGATGTGTCCTCATGTCATCGTGAGGGATTACAGACAATAATGGTGGTAGCATCCAGCTCCTCTTCAGCATCCACTGCCATTGTCATCCAAGGATGATCATCTGGCTTCAGGGAGTTGAACCCCTGGTTTGAACTCTGAGTTCCTTTTCCTAAGCAGGCTGCTTTCCAAGGGTGGGAGCTCGTCCCCAATCCCATTCCAGCCATAACCACCAGGGTGGACTTGTAACAGTACCTTTTAAATTATAGTTACTTCTGGGCTAACCATTCAGGCCAGAAGAGCAAAAAGACCCCAGGGAGAGAACTACTAACATTCAAATGAACTTTTTTCAAACCAAATTGTGTGCAACAAGATTGTGTGTCTGTACAGTACATACCAGATTTAAAAGGCTCCTTTGAAGTTTGATCTACGAGTTTGGAAAAAGGAAATTGAAATATAAGGGCTTCCACTTAATATTGGATACAATTTTAATACTGGACTACAGAGGAAACAAAACTAAATAAGTTCACTCAAAGGGTGTTGAAATGGAGAGATAATATTGCCTATGTATGAACAGAAGGATAACTTAATGGCTAGAACAGTGATGAGGAGCATGTCCTTAACTTCCAAGATCATCAGGCGAACAAACCAAGAGGGAAATACAAAAAGAGAAGGAGCTTCACTGACATACAGAAGTGTGACTCAAGTCCTGAGATGCTAACAGAGGGAGGGGAAAATGCCTTTCATTGGGACAGGGACAGTTGCACATGAACTTGAAGAATGTTGAGACTTATCCTTTTTACTGAAATCAACTGTAGCTATGAGATTCTGCCTGTCTAGCAAGACTATTGCCCAGATCACCGACCATTTAAGATTGTATATTGCTTACTTTTGGATTTAATTGATTTTCTCTCAGTCTTCTAACAAACATTGCCCTAATTAAGTTTTACTGCAGGCTGTTATTGGGGAAACCATTGTGAACTGTTTTGAGAAATAACAAACAAACTTTTGAACTGTGGTGACAGGGAGAAAATATCTTGCCTGGAATATTCAGTTAAAAGGCACAAGGCATGAGAGTGCTTGTTTTCAAAACATGGCGACTGTGGTCAGCTGGTGGCTGCAAGGAGCAGCAGGAATGGCGGAGCTCAGGATATAAGCTGAGCAAATATAACATTCCTGAAATGCAGATTTCTACCCACCAACTCTTCTCAAGAATTTATCTCTGGTGTTTTGCCTTGGAAGAGGCTCAAATTAGGTTTCCTCTAGAGCATCCTCAACCTAGTTTGGATACATCCAGTGTCAATTTAAAATATGTATCTGAGGAATTTAGAGATGAATGCATTGATCAGATTGGATTTCTACTTCAACCAAATCAGAACTATTTAGAGAGCTTCTGATACACAGGTAAGATACAAAAAACTCTACCATACAAGAGGAGAGCCAGTACCATACATGAGAATTATAATCCTCTGGCAAAATAACATTAAGGAGCAAAATGATTCATAGCTTTTGGTCCTGTTTTCATGCAAATACTGTTTTCTTAGTAATAAAGACTACAGGAAAGTGGTTAAGACATGCTATCCATTTTAAGTTGTGTGATTCCTATTTGTGCTGAAAGAAGCAAACAATAAGTGAGATCCAATAAGGAATCTTTAGAATTTATATTGTTTCCATAAATACTGCAATCTTCTTTATGAGAAACTAAAGGAACCATATAAGATATCCAGCATTTCCCTACAGTCCCACATGAAATGTTTGAGGATTATTTGAACAGTGCCACATAAACCTAATGCTCTGGCAATGACATGACAATCTCAAAATGGCTAGTAAAGTAATGGGAGCAGAACTCATCAAACCAGAAATAAATGTGACAATGTCTATAAGTGTTACTGTAATAGATACAGTGACTTTCCAATTTTCCTTTTTACACAGAAGGGAATTTATTCCCATAAGTTAAATTACTACACAATTCAATATCATGCAGAGATGAACGTTTTTGACCAATTCAGGAGCATTTGTTTGCATAGTTTCATCATTTACACTCATTTCTTGAAGTTGCTCTTTGAGCCATCTATATTGTATCCATTTATATTTTTCTCTTTATTTTAATAGAGAAAACTAAAAGGAAAAATGAAGCTAAGAGTTTTCCTGCTATATCTAGGCTGAGGTTTTTTGCCAAATAGCACACTTGTTCTGAATTAAATCTCAAATGATTCTATATATTACCTGTAAATATTTTCTTTGACGAAGTACACCTATTTTTCTCAGTGAAATCATGTTGAATCAAAAAAATACAAACATTTGGCTCCACCAGGTGATATGGCTTCCTAAAAAATCATAAGCATTGTAATCTATCATTTGGAAAACATGCCTGAGAGGCAGCATGTTCCAGTGGTTAGGACACTTGGCTGGCAATCAAGAGATTGGGATTCTCTTCCTTTCTCTGCCACTGACCTAATATACAATCTTGGGCAAGTTACTTCATCTCTCTGTGCCCCACTTCCCCACCTGTAAAATGAGGATAGTGATACATACCATTCTTTTATTACTTTGAGATTTACACTGTACAAGAGAGAAGTATATTAATTATTTCTTGCTGGGGACAATATAGGCCCAAATTCTGCCTTCAGGTATGCCCAGGCAACTCCCATTGGAGGCACATGCATATCAGAAAGCAGAATGAAGCCTGTCATTTTCCCATTATAGATTATCTCACACTCTGTAGGGATTTAGTGAAAATTATGCCCTTCTAACAAAGGGTAGTAAGACTGGTCAGTTTTAAAAATTCCTGGCATACAAAAAACATGAGGACCATTTAAGAATAATACTCAGGACTGGTTGTTTCTGGAATAAAGACTAAGCCTGTTTAACAGATATTCTTACATGGTATTATACATGCATGTATTAGATGGATATATTCTTTCCAACCCAGTGAGTAGAAACATGCTTGATGTAGAAAACCTTTGAGATGTTTTGTAATGCTGGTTACATGAGATACTTACTCTGAGATACATAAGGGAGCAGTGACTCCAGTTACACTGCCGCACAACACTAAAACCATGCAATAGAGTGGTAAAGGAGTGGAAGAATGGTTCTGCCACTGTCCTACAGAAGGGGGCTTTAGGTGTAGTAGTAGCATTTTATGTTTGTATTTTATATAATTTAGAATGAAGGATAAAGAATAATAATGTAGCGTGTATTAAATGTATTGGTGTATGATTTGATCATATCCTGCCAGCCACCCTTTTTGAATAGCAGAAAGGAATGGCCTAATGAGCCATTGGTAGAGATGCATCAGCCAGAATTTGTGTCTGTGCTGATTTCAAGGCAGTGACAGATCTTTTAGGGTCACCACTTTGTTGTAGGCTTAGCATTTTTAAAAAAGTAAAAGAATGCAATGATTGTTTTTCGTGTGTGTGTGTGTGTGTGTGATTGAATGCATATGCTAATTGTTATCTTCAATAAACGCGGCGTATTGCCTTTTCCCCTGAAAAAGATCCTGTGTGCTTCTTATAAGCATAACATAGGAAAGGTGCAAACAAGTTTTACATTAGGAAATGAAGCAAAGCAAGAGTGGAGACATATTATAATATCCCTTTGGCCTGGAGTGTTCCATCCATGTAGGGGGACCTGCCCTTAGAAAACATACTCAATGCTTAGAAATGATTTCTTGGTTGCCTACAGTCATGCCCATGATTGCTGCATATCAAAATGGCTTTGTGTCTGTTCACAAGCTGGTCAAATTATTTCTCTCAGGTGTGCCAGTTCTAAGATACAGCCCATAGCACATGGTATAAAGGCCAATTCTTCCCAATTAAGACTTCTTAAGTTTTAAAACTATAGAAGCTTTAAAAGTAAAGAGTCTCAAACAAAAACCAGTATTCATCTACAGCTCAGTTGTGTCTTTAAAACACAATCCTGTCGTCATGCTGTCTGGAATGGTTCACGACTGTGAGTGCCAACCTCAGGGCAGACACTCCAAACTGGTGCTATAATTAGATTTAATCAACCCAGTAACAAGTGTGAACTCCTAAAGCATTATCACAGTCTCGCCATGGAGTCACAGACAGTGCTAGTTGGTTGCTATACACCAGGGGTCGGCAACGTTCGGCACGCGGCTCGCCAGGGTTAGCACCCTAGCGGGCCAGTTTATTTACCTGCTGACGCGGCAGGTTCGGCTGATTGTGGCCCCCACTCGCCACGGTTCGCCGTCCCAGGCCAATGGGGGCGGCGGGAAGCGGCGCGGGCGAGGGATGTGCTGGCCGCGGCTTCCCGCCGCCCCCATTGGCACGGGACGGCGAACCGCGGCCAGTGGGGGCCGTGATCGGCTGAACCTGCCGCGTCAGCAGGTAAATAAACTGGCCCGGCCCGCTAGGGTGCTTACCCTGGCGAGCCGCGTGCCGAACGTTGCCGACCCCTGCTATACACCAAAGATCACAAAATATTCAGGTTGCTTCCAGTCCCAAGAGATCAGTCATTTACCCCAGGTAAATTTGTTCCTTAGATTTCTCA
>NW_020705528.1:0-4144 GCF_002925995.2 Terrapene triunguis
GGAAGTTGGAAGGTAAGCAAGGGCGAGGTTCTGGCTTGGTCTGTATGAGCCACGCATTGGAGCTAATCAGGCACATCGAGCACGAGCACGAAGGTCACTGTGACCTCCAGGAAGAAATGCCAGAGTATTCACACTGGCTTGGCACCTCCTCGTTCGGGGATGCTGGCTGAAGCCAGAGCTAGAATTGAGTTTGGGCCAGGCTCCGGCTTTCACTGACTTTGCTCACTCCCCTCTCTAGAAAAAAAGTTTTGTCTTGAGAAAAAACAGACAGGGCTTGCTGCCGGATTTTCCTCCTGTCCCCCTTGTATTTTGATTCAGGAGGAGCTGCAGATGCTCCGAGGGAAGAAACTGTCCATACAGAGCAGACTTCAGGATCCCGACTACCGGTGGCAGCTGCGGATGAAGTTTCTAGAGCAGGCAAAGAGTTACATAGGTGTGCCCTACGCCAAGAAGTATCACGAGCCGGGTAGTAAGTGCAGACCCTTTCAGCCCATTCACCTTTTCCCTGATGAAGCAGGTGTTGTCACTACTGTCCCTGGTGATAGCCTACTGACGGTTCATGCCTTTCTTAGGCCACAAATGAATGGCAACTTCTCTTCTTTGGCAGTTAACATAAAAAATATAAAGGACATAGAGTCATAATCAGGAGTGAGATTAAGGGTGTCTAATTTGGCCTGTCTATATTCATGTTACCCCAACTTAGACTCCATTATTATCATCATCCTCATTATGGTAGCACCTAGAAGCCCCATCAGAGATCAGAGGGCCATTGTGTTAGGAGTTGTACATACAGCTGGTTAGAGAAAGAAGTTAGAATCTAAATAAACAAAAGGTGGAAGGGGAAACTGAGGCACGGAGCAGTGACGTGACTTGCCCAGGATCAGTGGCAGGGTTGGGAATAAAGCCTAGGTCTCCTGACTCACACCCCAGTGCATTATCCATTGACATATGCTCCCTTAGACGTCCCTAGACTAACATCTACTTACTATCAGGCACCCCATCTAGGAACTTTGATTCCTTTGGACTCAATGGACCAAAGAGGTCAAATTCTCCTCTTTCACCCCAAGCAGTTCTACTGACCAGACCTTGGCTGGTACGACACATCTCTCAGAGGGACACAAAAGAGGAGTGGAGCAAAAAAAGTAGCCAGCAAGATGTTTAGAGTTCCTAAATGTTTTTCAAAATGTTTAAATGTAAATGAAAGGGGCATTTTTCATTAAAAACATTAAATGAAAAATGTCCAGCCATCTCCAAAGCTTCAATTCCACATAATCTACGTTACATCTGAAACATCTACATAGATCCTGTGGATTTGATGAGGCCATAGAACTAGCAACGAGTGAACCTTTTTTGTCTAGAAGTTAAATTTGAATAAGCATCCAACAGTTGAGGTGATTTTGCTGAACCTAATCCAGCATATCCAAACTTCTTAGATCTGCAAAACTGGGCTGGAAATCTCACGGGATTCCTGCTATTTCCAATTTCCAGTCAAACTGGAAATACCATGAAAAAAGACATCCTTGTAGTATTTTGGCACTTCACATTCCAGTTGAAAGTGCCATCCAGAAATGCAGAGGCAGCACAAATCAGAAACGATGGAGGGGAAAAAAATACTGAAACTGCGAAAAGGTCCAGTTCAGGTTTGGTTCTAGAAATGGGTGGAGATTCTAGGACATGGCATTCAGGCCTGTAGCTGGGAATTATGGTTTTGTCCACATTAAGAACATAAGAATGTAAGAATGGCCCTACTGGGTCAGACCAAAGGTCTATCTAGCCCAGTATCCTGTCTTCTGACAGTGGCCAATGCCAGGTGTCCCAGAGGGAATGAACAGAACAGGTAATCAAGTGATCCATCCCGTCACTCATTCCCAGCTTCTGGCAAACAGAAGAACAATATACATTGGTGTGCCTGCCCCTAGACAAAGCTGAATTATTGTGCAAAGCTTCCTCTCGCTGCATCTTTTCTCACCAAAGCGACTCTCCTGTCCTCCTGCGGGATAAAAATAGAGGTTCCTTTGTCGTCTTGCTGACCTACTGGTGATGTGCTTGCCTTGCTCCCCAGCTCCAGAGTACGAATCCCCACTCTTCCTGGATTGCTGCGGACTAATTCGGAGGGTGGTGCATGACTTAAAATCAGAATTTGGCTTTTGCATCGGTCCAGGAAACCAGGCGTATCAGTACGACACACTCCCCATCACTCTGGCCAGTGAGGAGCACATGAAGCCAGGAGACCTCATCTTCATTTCAGGAACGTACTTCGACCCAGACCGTAATGTCGACAAAGATATCTATCCGTCCACCCATCCTCTATGTACCTCTATCTATCCATTTCTCCATCCATCCTCAGATGTACTCCCACCCCCTTTCATATCTGTTCATCCATCCTTACCCATACATACCACCTCTATCTATCCATCCTCATATGTACCCCACATGTGTATCCCCCATTCATCTAATCTCAGAAAGAAGCATACAACACAGCTCGAGGGGAGGGATAGCTCAGTGGTTTGAGCATTGTCCTACTAAACCCAGGGTTGTGAGTTCACTCCTTGGGGGGGGGGGCCCGTTAAGGGATCTGGGGCAAAAATCTGTCTGGGGATTGGTCCTGCTTTGAGCAGGGGGTTGGACTAGATGACCTCCTCGGGTCCCTTCCAACCCTGATATTCTATGATACTGTTACAGTAGCTATGAGCCACCACACAGGGCTGTGAATTTGGATTTGAATGATCCAGGTTAAATGAAGTAATAACCCTCCCAAATTTTTACACCTTTCTGGAATTAAACTTAAAACAAACGTTTTGTGAATTCTGAAGATGTGGGTTGGGCTGGTTTTGGCCATTCTCATGACTACCTTTGCAATTCCTGATGGAACCAGACCAGAAAGGCGCTTTTTTGGTGTGGAGATTTTCAGCCATATCTTTCCAAATTTTCAGTGCAATTGTGAGAATTTCACAAAAAGTTGCCAGTTGAAGTTGTTATTACTGGACGGCTGTTTGGTGGCCTGTATGCCATGAGTTTGCTGAGCCTGTTGGACAGGTTTTCACATCACAGACAGCCCCAATCCATTTGGATTTCCTCCTGGGAGTTCTTGGTGGGGGCAGTCTCTGAGGAGGGATGGATGCCTGAATGGATATGGAGACTAAACTGCCCTCTCAGCAGCAAGGGTAATCCTTTCTGGTCAGGGCAAGACACACTGATTGAACAGTGACACCGTCTGTCAGTGCCAGTTCTATGGATAGACAGTCTCCCAAGGCTGTCAGCCCATCACTTCCCAGAATGCAGTTTTAAAGGCAACTTTGAAAAATGCACAGTCACTTCCTTGTCATTACAGGAAGGAGGCAATTCCATGACATTGTCCACGTGGAGATCTGGCTGGGGTCTGGTGAGCGCAGCCTCGGGGCCAGGTGGAAAAGGGCCAGACTGCAGATCTTTGATTCCTACAGGTTTGTCTCTCCCTCCTACGGAGACATGGAATATCACTTCAAGTCCATTGAAACTTGGCTCCAAGGCATCTGTGTCAGGCAAGCATCACTGGCCTTCTTAATATATACAGTACATATCAGCCTGGGATGCCTGTGGCTGGCAATCTCATGATCAAAGGGAGTCCTGAGATATTTTCCATGTCCCTTGCCAGGGTTTTTGGTGTGGTTCTGTTCTAAAATGTGACAGGAGAAAATGGCCTCTTCCTATACCAGGGGCCTGCTTCCTGGGCCAATTTCTTTCTTACACTGCAACCCCTTTATTCCACTCTAGAATTGCAAAGAGGTAATAATCACACTACAGTCAGCGTTCTGAAAACAAATGACTCAAATTTGGTTTTTGCAGCTTTTCGTGTCACCGAGAACTTTTTGATGGTGCAATTTCCTGCTGTTTTCATTGCATCTATACACAGTAGCCTATATTTGTATAGTGTAGTATAGGATAGGATAGGATAGGATAGGATAGAACAGTACTTGCACTTCTATAGCATGTTTTAGTACAGGGTCTCTAAGTACTTTACAGATAGTTAATTCAACCTGCCTTCATAACTCTGGGAGGAAGGGATATATTCCCCTTCATTTTACATATGAGAAAACAGAGGCACAGGGTGTTAAAGTGAATTTCAAGTCAGAACCCAGAAATCCTGACCCCTCAGTCCTTCCTG
>NW_020705529.1:0-2774 GCF_002925995.2 Terrapene triunguis
TCACAGCAAACAATTTGCAACCAATCCATGGCCAGGGGGGAGGGGTGTGTGTGGAATTCAGAGAAGTGTATCACAATATGCTCAGGGACATTGCACAGGCAGGAGGCTAAATTCACCTAATAAATTATTTGTAGCAATTTATCCTCTCCGTTCTCCTAACAGAGCCTGGCTTCAGGACAGATTTTAGGCTCTGGATTTCAGCAGATCCCAGGCCATGCTCTAAATAAATGAAGCTCCCTAGGACCTACAGGCTAGCTCATGGGCCAGACTCTGCAGCCTGTAGACCTGGTCTCATTATGTACAACTGATTCGAAACCTAATTTGTATAATGAACAGATCTTACACTAGTGCTTTTGAATTTACACTTACTGAAAAGGGTCCTTTACGGTGCTACTCAGAGCCTTCTCACTCCTGTTACACTAGCACCCTCTTGTGGCTAAGAGCACTGAGCTACAGCCACAGCTGGACAGATTTTCACTGCTTCAAGCTGGTTTTATAGCCTCTATGCAACATATTTTTAGTAGCCTCTTAGAAAAGTTACTCCTAAAAATAGCATTTCTAACAACTGCTCCTCTTCTGATAGTATCCTGAATTTGTATTATTGTAATGTCCAGGAGCCCCAGATGTTTATTTGGATTATTGTAATTCCTAGGTGCCCTCATCACAGACCAGGACCCCACCGTACTGTACAGAGACAGAACCAAAGGTATCACTGAAAAGTGTCTCTTTAAAAAAAAAACAACAACTGCAGTTGCATAAGTATGGGGAAGCGGTGTTTCTTAGTAAGGCCCGGTCTACACCCAAAGTTGCACTGGTTTAATGAAAGGTGTTATTTTAAATGGAGTTGGTTAAATTGGAGCACTGTATAGACACTGCTCTAGGGGGTTTGAACCTGGTTTATAGCAGTTTACCTTGTGTTAGCACATTCACAGATACAAGTTAAATCAATAGAATAGATTTAAACTGATACAAGGCGTTTGCCCTCGTTTAAAGCAGTTTAGGGAGGCAGTGTTTCCTAGTGGATAGAGCACTGGACTGGAATTCAGGTGACCAAAATTCTCTTCTTGGCTTAGCCTGTTGGGTGACCTTGGGCAAGGCACTTCTCTCCCTTGATCTCAGTTTCTCCATCTGTAAAATGAGGATAATGATGCTGAAAATCACTGAGATCGACTGCTGAGGAAGACTATAAAAGCTAGGGATTATAACACAGACTGGGTTTAGGCAAGGCCTTAGATAACCATGATGATGGAGCTTCTTGTTGATACCAGAACTAAGTAAAATATTTAATGGAAAAATTAACAGATGAGCACAGGAGACCTGACAACATCTGGAAAGAGGTTTGGGTGCTGATGAAGGCGGCCCGATTACTAATGCTACCTCCGAGCTCTGACGTAGCGCTTTTCACCCATAGCTCCCAAAGCACTTGACAAGGGGAATTAGGCTGCATGCCTTATTTGAATGGACACTTGGTGCCAGCCCAGAGCATTTTAGAAAGAAACCTAAACCCTCAGTATTATGCACAACACTACAAAACCCCTCAACCCAGACAGACAACCTCAAGCAGCCCATCTAAAGACCAGCTGATGTTTGATTTCCTGTGGTTTTAATTACATTTGGGCACCACAGCACCAGAGTTGACTTTTAGGTCACTTATTGTCTTGCAGATGGCCTTGCGTGACAGAAATGTCAACTCTGTTATTCAGCCTATAACATAATTGACAATCCGCCCGGCAAGCCTCTCCTTGTAATGCATCCAGAGGATGTCACTAGTTAATTAAACTAATCATCTGATAGCTGGGTGAAGTGATCTCGGTGGCCTCAGTTCAGTTCCCAGTGGACAGATGTCTATATATCAAATACCCCATCCACTGCTACTGGCACCCTGGTTAGCAATCTCACACTACAGAGAATTAGCTTCCCCCCAAAAGGTGGACACTGTAGCTTGACACAGACACACAGACGTGGCCACGTTGTGGGTGGAGGGGGAATATTGCACAGATGGTTCCTTCGGTGCAACTGTTCTTTGGCTACTTAGGCAGCTTCAGGCTCCTAGGCTGTCAGTTCAGTTCCTTTCCCCGACACTCAGATCCCAGGGGAAACAAACAAGAAAGGAAACCAGACTATGAGTCTGGGCATGTTTGTTTAAGGGCGTGGACTAGAGCTTGTAGGAGCCCAGAGCCCGTTCTCAATATACAATGAGAACTGCTGAATGCTGAACAGTTTTGAAGATCTGGGTCCATTGGAGGTGTTGAGCACTTGAAAAATTGGCCAATGTAGGATCCAGCCAGCAGGCATGTGCACCAAAATATCTGCCTTGGCCCTGCTACTTCAAAGGAAATGCTGGGGCTAGCACAGGGAAAAGCAAGCCTGTTATTCAATAGCAGATCACAGGAATGACAACTCTTATACAAAGCAGAATGGGACTCTCTAAAGAGAAGCTGCACAGGCCCAAGGATACAAGGGAAGGAGTTCTGTGTTTAGGGCTAGGGAACCACAGCAACGCCTGGGGACGGGAAGGGGAAGAATCACAGCTGGACTGGATGTAGGTAGCATATCTGCACTCTGGGCCTGACGACTCGGAGCCCTGTTTGATCTCTTCCCTGCATGTTCCAGCTGCAGTAGGACAGCCAGCAGCCTCCTTGCACTCTGAGGAGTCACCTTTGCTCTTTAAATGGACCAAAGGGAAAAACGTTGAATGACTGGATGCATCCCTTCCTGCCCTATTACCTTCATCCCACTCTCACCAGTCAAGCAGGTTGGAGAGAGAGACTGAG
>NW_020705530.1:0-4067 GCF_002925995.2 Terrapene triunguis
TGTTATCCTCAGGAGAGTGATGTCATTCACGGTCACCTGGTTGAAATGGGGCGATTTTATTAAGGGGACATTCAGAGGTGCCCCTTCCTGCTCTGCTGAACAGAAATATTCCCCGCTGTTAGCCACACGGTGGGGGGGAGGGGTGAAGTGATCATCCCAGAGAATTGGGTGTGTGGGGGGGAGGGGAGTTAGTTGGGTTTGTGCTGCATGTTAACCCTGAAACCGCAGCCCCTCCTTTTACATTGCAAACCCATTTTAAATGGCCAAGCCAACGGGTGCTTGGTATGGGAAATGAGAGCGCTACTGTTTGAAACCATTCCCACATGTTAAGAAGGTTAAAAAAGCCAAAAGACTGTCTTACCATGGCTGCCTGCAAGCCGAAATCTGTTGCCTGGCACTGCGTGAGTGATCTCTCACACCAAACCGGCAGGCCCTCAATATAAGAGGAAAAATGCGACCTTGTAACAAAAGCACATGTGCTGTGTAATGTGAACAGCAAAATTTAACGTGAAAGAGTGTACCCATTGTTCTCTAAAATGTGTCTTTTTTAACCACCTCTCCCTTCTCCTCCACCAGCTGCAAATGTTTCTCCTTCACAGAGGCTAGTGAAGATTAGAAGGAGAAAACGGAGGACGTGGGATGATATGTTCACGGAGCTCCAGATGTCCTCCCATGCTGAGAGAGCACAGCAGAATGCGTGGAGGCAGTCAGTGTCAGACTACAGAAAAGCACAGTATGAACGAGAGGAGAGGTGGCGGGCTGAATCGCGGGATGAACAGAGCAAGTGGCGGGCTGAAGATGATAGGTGGCGTCAGCTTGCAGACAGAAGGCAAGAGTCGATGCTCCGGCTGTTGGAGCATCAAACTGATATGCTCCAGCGTATGGTTGAGCTGCAGGAAAGGCAGCAGGAGCAGAGACCGCCGCTACAGCCCCTGTGTAACCAACAGCCCTCCTCCCCAAGTTCCATAGCCTCCTCACCCAGATGCCCAGGAACACGGTGGGGGGGGGCCTCCGGCCACCCTGTCACTCCACCCCAGATGATTGCCCGAGCATCAGAAGGCTGGCCTTCAATAAGAGTTAAAGTTTTAAACTGCAGTGTGTCCTTTTCCTTCCCTCCTCCCCCACCCATCCCGGGCTACCTTGGCAATTATCCCCCTAGTTGTGTGATGAATTAATAAAGAATGCCTGAATGTGAAGTAACAATGACTTTATTGCCTCTGCAAGCGGTGCTCGAAGGGGGGAGGGGAGGGTGGGGTGGTTGGTTTACAGGGAAGTAGAGTGAACCAGGTTGGGGGGGGGGGCGGAGGGTTCATCAAGGAGAAACAAACAGAAGTTTCACACTGTAGCCTGGCCAGTCACAAAACTCGTTTTCAAAGCTTCTCTGATGCGCACCGCGCCCTGCTGTGCTCTTCTAACCGCCCTGGTGTCTGGCTGCGCGTAATCAGCGGCCAGGCAATTTGCCTCAACCTCCCACCCCGCCATAAATGTCTCCCCTTTACTCTCAGAGACATTGTGGAGCGCACAGCAAGCAGCAATAACAATGGGGATATTCTTTTCGCTGAGGTCTGAGCGAGTCAGTAAGCTGCGCCAGTGCGCTTTTAAACGTCCAAATGCACATTCCACCACCATTTGGCACTTGCTCAGCCTGTAGCTGAACAGGTCCTGACTACTGTCCAGGCTGCCTGCGTACGGCTTCATGAGCCATGGCATTAAGGGGTAGGCTGGGTCCCCAAGGATCACGATAGGCATTTCAACATCCCCAATGGCTATTTTCTGGTCCGGGAAGAAAGTCCCTTCCTCCAGCTTTCGAAACAGAGCAGAGTGCCTGAAGATGCGAGCATCATGTACCTTTCCCGGCCATCCCACGTTGATGTTGGTGAAACGTGCCTTGTGATCCACCAGGGCTTGCAGCAGCATTGAAAAGTACCCCTTGCGGTTTATGTACTCGGTGGCTTGGTGCTCCGGTGACAAGATAGGGATATGGGTTCCGTCTATGGCCCCACCACAGTTTGGGAATCCCATTGCAGCAAAGCCATCCACTATGGTCTGCACGTTTCCCAGAGTCACTACTCTTGATATCACCAGGTCTTTCATTGCCCTGGCAACTTGGATCACAGCAGCCCCCACAGTAGATTTGCCCACTCCAAATTGATTCCCGACTGACCAGTAGCTGTCTGGCGTTGCAAGCTTCCACAGGGCTATCGCCACTCGCTTCTCAACTGTGAGGGCTGCTCTCATCCTGGTATTCTGGTGCTTCAGGGCAGGGGAAAGCAAGTCACAAAGTTCCATGAAAGTGCCCTTACGCATGCGAAAGTTTCGCAGCCACTGGGAATCGTCCCACACCTGCAGCACGATGCGGTCCCACCAGTCTGTGCTTGTTTCCCGGGCCCAGAATCGGCGTTCCACGGCATGAACCTGCCCCAGTAACACCATGATTTCCACATTGCTGGGGCCTGTGCCTTGTGAGAGGTCTATGTCCATGTCAATTTCCTCATCACTCTCGTCGCCGCGCTGCAATCGCCTCCTCGGCTGGTCCTGGTTTTGCTTTGGCATGTCCTGGCTCTGCATATACTCCAGGACAATGCGCATGGTGTTCATAGTGCTCATAATTGCCGCGGTGATCTGAGCGGGCTCCATGATCCCAGTGCAAGCTATGGCGTCTGGTCTGAGAAAAGGCGCGAAACTAGTATCTGACGGACCGGGGGAGGGAGGGAGGGAGGGTCGGTCGAGTGACGACATGGCATACAGGTACAGGGAATTAAAATCAACAAAGGTGGCTGTGCATCAGGGAGAAACACAAACAACTGTCACACAGAATGGCCCCCCCCAAAGATTGAACTCAAAACCCTCGGTTTAGCAGGCCGTTGATTTCATGGAGGGAGGGGGAAGCAAATGAATACAGAACAAATCTATTTTTTACATCTTAAGCTGGCAGACGACGGTGCAGCATGACCGATAGCCCTCGGCCTCTTCTGGGTGCTTAGCAGAAAATACTGGGCGCTTGGCAGAAAATGGCATACTACGATTGATAGCCATCATCATCAAGACAGTTCTATAGGACTGAGCATGTCTGCCCAGGTGCACATGATTGACAGCCACTGCAATATGACGATGATGGATACCAGTCTTAATATACCACCTTCTACCAAAAGGCAAGGGGCTGCTGCTGTGTGCAATGCAGCCCCACGTCTGCCAGCACCCAGATTGCCCTCGGCCTCTTCTGGGTGCTTAGCAGAAAATACTGAGCGCTTGGCAGAAAATGGCATACTACGACTGATAGCCATCATCATCATTGTGAAGGCAGCAGAATATGACTGGGGGGATGGGGGACTGGGGGACATACGGAATTCCAGCCACTGCTGTACGATGACGACGGTTACCAGTCGTAATACACCATCTACTGCCACAAGGCAAAAGGCTGGTGCAATGCAGCCCCACGGCTGCCAGCACCCAGATCGCCGATGAAGGCTACCAGTCATGCTGCACCGTCTACCGCCAAAAGGCAGTTAGCTGCTGCTGCTGCTGTGTAGCAATGCAGTACCACGTCTACTGGCACCCAGATGACATATGGTGACGGTGAGCTGAGCTGAGCGAGCTCCATGCTTGCCGTGGTATGATGTCTGCACAGGTAACCCAGGTAAAAAGGCGCGAATCTATTGTCTGCCGTTGCTCTGACGGAGGGGGAGGGGCCTGACGACATGTACCCAGAACCCCCCGCGACACTGTTTTGCATCATTCAGGCATTGGGATCTCAACCCAGAATTCCAATGGGCGGCGGAGACTGCGGGAACTGTGGGATAGCTACGCATAGTGCAATGCTCCGGAAGTCGACGCTAGCCTCGGTACTGTGGACGTGGTCCGCCGACTAGAGCACTTAGAGCATTTTATGTGGGGACACACACAATCGGCTGTATACAACCGATTTCTATAAAACTGGCTTCTATAAATTTGACCTAATTTCGTAGTGTAGACATTCCGTAAGGATTTCTAGGATTCCCTACCACTATTTCTCTGCTGCTTTCCCCTAACTTGCTTATTCCCTGAGAGATTCAGAGGGAGCCCCAGGG